>NC_090248.1:66972612-67070305 GCF_037325665.1 Littorina saxatilis | reverse complement strand
TTTAAGCTCACCTCACTCCTTAGTGTTATTTAGGGGGGGGGTGGGGGTGGTATGTTGTTGGCCTGGATCTTGTTAGTGAACTTTCTTTCTGGCAACTCGCATCAGAAATTCCCAGGTTGCTTTCAAGGCAATAGACGGTTTTTGAAAATAATTCTGTTAGGATTACAGCAGTCCGGAGGTGTAAAAATCACCTGTACTGCAGTCAGGTTTTCAAAACATCTCGAGCACGCTCTACGCCTCTGACGGGCTGTATCCGAGTGGTAACGCACTTTGCGCTCGGAATCGAGAGGTTTGCGTGTTCGACCCTGGGTCAGGCCGCTATTTTCTCCCCCCTTTTCCTAACCTAGTTGGTTGATTCAAGTGCTAGTCTTTCGGATGAGACTGATAAACCGAGGTCCCTTCGTGTACACTACATTGGGGTATGCACGTTAAAGATCCCACGATTGACAAAAGGGTCTTTCCTGGAAAAAATTGTATAGGCGTAGATAAAAATGTCCACCAAAATACCCGTGTGACCTGGAATAATAGGCCGTGAAAGGTGGATGCAGCGCCTAAAGGCAGTCGATCTACTGGCCGATGTGAATGCGTGATATATTGTGTAAAACATTCCATCTCACACGGCATTAATAGGTAGCATGCGCCTTGAGTCGCCTTGTGTGGTGAGATACGTGCGCGATATAAATCCTCGTAAATAAATAATAAATAAATAAATCCCACAATCGGGGACAAACACACTTGGATGTGTATGCCATGTCGCACAATATGATACCCCTTGCCTTTAAAAATCAGCGGTCACGAGTTTATCAGAGTTCAGAATTTTGTTGTGTAAAAGATAGCCGCTGTCAGCTTGCCATTCGTGGCTCAGGTGATTATATTTTAATACAAATTTAAAAAGGTTTCTTGTGTAGCGCACGCCGCACAGCATACACAGTCATTACAGTCAGTCGCTTGTCCTGATCGCAGGATAGCGTGAAAACATGCTCCGGGAGGACTGCCAATAATCCTTACATAGTTATTTAAAGAAATTGTGTATTGGTACAGCATGTTATGCATGTACTAAGATAGCTATTTGTAAATATTTGGTAGATATTTATGGTGGTGTCCCGAATTGCTCCTCCCAATTTGCCCCACCCATATGGTCCCCAATTATTCTTGCATTTTGCTGTGGAGTAACATAACCTGTGCAAAGGCATTTGTCTGAAGCGCATTTCCAAAAAGACCCCCCGCGGGTTAGGGGAAGAATTTACCCGATGCTCCCCAGCATGTCGTAAGAGGCGACTAACGGATTCTGTTTCCTCCTTTTACCCTTGTTAAGTGTTTCTTATATAGTCAATGTTTGTAAGATTTTAGTCAAGCAGTATGTAAGAAATGTTAAGTCCTTGTACTGGAAACTTGCATTCTCCCAGTAAGGTAGTATATTGTACTACGTTGCAAGCCCCCTGGAGCAATTTTTTTATTAGTGCTTTTGTGAACAAGAAACAATTAACAAGTGGCTCTATCCCATCTCCCCCCCTTTCCCTGTCGCGATATAACCTTCGTTAAACACCAATTAAAGAAAGAATTTCCAAAAAGCATAGTTACCATTTGTTTTTTTAAATCTGAATCCTGTCCGTGACTGTTGTTCTTGAATACTCTTTCGTTTAGGTTTCCAAAAATGCTGATTTAAAGGGGAAGGATAGTTGAAACTGTAACCGTTTACATTTTGCTCCCAGATTTGCAGTTGTTGTTTTTACTAGGAGTTTGGACGGGCTCGGTGTTCTTGTGGATAAGACATCGGCCTCCTATTCAGAAGGTCATGAGTCAAAATCGCGGCCGCCTAGTAGGTTAAAGGTGGAGAATTTTCTGATCTCCAAGGTCATTGCTTATGTGCAGACCTGCTAGTGCCTTATCCTCCTTCGTGTGTACACGCAAGCACAAGCCCAAGTGCGCACGGAAAAGATCCTGTAACCCATGTCAGAGTTTGGTGGGTTATAGAAACACAAAAAATACCCTGCATGCTTCCCCCGAAAGCGGCGTATGGCTGCCTGAATGGTGGGGTAAAAACTGTCATACACGTAAAAATCCACTCGTGCAAATTTGTGAGTGAACGTGGGAGTTTCAGCCCATGAGCGAAGAAGAAGAAGAACTATGAGTTTTACTCTTTTAAAAAAATGATTTTCAAATTCGAAGATTGCCACAACAGTAGTCTATCTCATCCGACTTGAACCCTTCAGACTCCCTGTACATGTACTTGCAGTTTAAACTCATATTTTGTCTGAGAATAGTTTTCAAATGCAAAGTCCTTCAGAAAAACTGCGAGATAAAAATCTGGAGTGCTAATATCGTGTTGGTGTACCTACCACACAGTGGCCGAGTGGTAACGCACTTGCGCTCGGAAGCGAGAGGTTGCGAGTTCGACCCTGGGTCAGGGCGTTAGCAATTTTCTGCCCCCTTTCCTAACCTAGGTGGTGGGTTCAAGTCTTTCGGATGAGACGAAAAACCGAGGTCCCTTCGTGTACACTACATTGGGGTGTGCACGTTAAGGATCCCACGATTGACAAAGGGTCTTTCCTGGCAAAATTGTATAGGCATAGATAAATTTTCATAAAAATGTCCACCAAAATACCCGTGTGACTTGGAATAATAGGCCGTGAAAAACAGGATATGCGCCGAAATGGCTGCGATCTGCTGGCCTATGTGAATGCGTGATGGATTGTGTAAAACAATATTCCATCTCACACGGCATAAATAAATCCCTGTGCCTTGAATATGTGCGCGATATAAATTGCATAAAATAAAATTAAAATAAAATCCCTGAGCTTAGAACTGTACCCACAGAATACGCGCAATATAAGCCTCATATTGATTGGTATGTAAGAAATGTTAAAGTCCTTTGTACTGGAACTTGCATTCTCCCAGTAAGGTAGTATATTGTACTACGTTGCATGCCCCTGGAGCAATTTTTTGATTAGTGCTTTTGTGAACAAGAACAATTAACAAGTGGCTCTATCCCATCCCCCCCCCCCCCCCCCCCCCCCCCTCTTTCCCCGTCGTGATATAACCTTGAACGGTTGAAAACGACGTTAAACACCAAATATAGAAAGAAAGAATAATCTAGCCGGTTGAACAGCATTTGGTTGGAAAATGAAAGTCTTCACAAAGCTATCTTCTTCTATTTGTGTGGGTTAATAAATAGGATTTAACATAACAATGTGGTACTGGTATGGGTTTTGTAAAGTGATTACTCAACTTCTGTGAATTGTACCTTCGTGGTGATCATGCTACACACTGGGTAATTCAAGCACAGAAAATAATATTTCTTAATAATTTGGCCTTATAAATGTACTCCGTGACTGTATTTGTATATGGTGAAAAGGAGAAGATATAAAATTTGTGAAATAGGACTTCGTATTTGGTTTTGTCATAATGAATTTGTTGTTTCTGTGTGTGTGTGTGTGTGTGTGTGTGTGTGTGTGTGTGTGTGTGTGTGAGCATGCATGCGTGCTTATGTGTGAGTGCACAATTGTGTGTGTGTATTAATCCAGCAGAAACAGCTTCTCTTCCATACATTTGAATCATTTATATTGATACCACATGGAGACTATTCTGAACACACAAGCGTGGTTTTCTCTCTGCAGTGCTTTTCCTAAAGTTAAATATTGAATTTTTGAATTTAAAAGTTTTTGGCACACCACTTAAAGATAATGCTCAAGGAAAATAAATAGTCTTCTTTTTTCATTAACGCTTTTTCTCACAGTGATGTGTCAATATCTCAGACGCAAATCCAGAGTCATGCACCGTTTTATGCTTGGGAAGCGCACTACACTCACTGTTAGAAACATGCATACCAATCAATCAATTAAGCAAAAATGAATGATAAGATTCGATTATATTCTTCTTTTTGTGCACAGGCGGTTATATACAAACGTGCATAGTGTCAAAAGAAATCACACACAGCACGTTTCGCTCTGCAGTCCGGACTGACGATCTAACAGCGAACGACAAGAAGAAGAAAAAGAAATCACACACACACACACACACACTGAAAGTATGAAGAAGCCCCTCCAACTTTTGGTTGAGTTTGACTGCATTACCTTGAGGAGACTGACGACACTTCACAATGGAAAAAAATATAACTTTTACATCACAGTGATTTGTTTTAAGTACAAAAGTACAAGTGAAAGTAGAAATAAATTAACGTGACACTATCCCGTAATCACATATCAGGGTCAACTATAATCAGTCCATTGGTTTACAAAACTTTATTCAATTTGTTATCATGACAGAAACAATGCATTGTTTTTTTTAAGATAACTCAAGCATAAATGCTTATTTTAAGTCATCCTGGTATGTACATAACAAAGTTTAGCATGATGGCGGACTAGATACATTTACTCATTTCAGACAACGAAAACAAACAGACAAACCTGATGCGCAAGCAATCAAAAAAGGGAGGGGGTGGTAGAACAGAACTTGGTGGGGGTAAAAACAAGAAACAAAAAGAAATGGGGTACGAGAGAACAGAATTCAGCATAAGGGGGAAAAAAAGGACGACGAAGACTTGGAGCGCCAGAAATGTTGGAAGAGTGGGTCACGTCACAATAATATTAAATGCACAGAAGACACACACGCAAAGTTAATACATTTTGTGATCGGCGAAAATGGCACTAAATTACATAACGATTGGGCCATAATCGATAAGTCGAAACAAGGACACAAAACACGAGAGAAATTACGAAGAACAATTGGTCAGGCAGCATTTGTCTCATGACAGTGTCAAATGAACATTATGAATAAAATGTAGAGGCTCATGTACGGAACATGCCTGTTACGGTCTTAATAAATTCTTGTACAGTTATGAATATGGTCTGATTGACATTCCGGGAATATTGCGGGATGCCTTTCAATAATATTTCAATAAACTTATAATCAGTTATCAATTGACAATAATCGTACATCTCTACACAAGGGTCAATGCAACAAATAGTGCTCAGCAGTCTCCCTTGGGTAACCGCACTCACATTTGGGGCAATCCTTGAGGTGCCGCTGACATCATAGTAAATCAAAATTCAAATCACTCATACCAATACGCAGTCTGCAATTATGGACTTTTTCAAATCTATCTCCAAAATAATAATGACATGGTACTTTAAAATCAACGTTGATTGCAGTAAAGTAATTGACTGACAATTAAGGTTGTATGTGGGGTGCCTAAAATTTGAACTTTTCTTATTCCCGAATATTTTTTGTGGGCGCAGAAGCACGGGGCAAATGGTATTGTTTTTTTCTGGAGGGGGATCAGACAATATAAAACCAATTAGAGGCCGAGTTGCCTGACAGAAAGGCCAATTCTAGCCCCAGTCCATGCCGGTTACATGTAATTAGCTATGCACACATTTGAGATCGATACCCAACTTTGAATTACTGAGCATCAGTTCTTTGCGTTATTTTAATTTTCTTGTTTTTCTTTAAAATAAAAAAGGGAATGGTTTTATTGATGTCATTTTATTATGTCATTATCTAGTCAGCATAAATGACTTTTATGGATACAGGAGAAAGTGTTAAAATGTGAAGATTTCAAGTGTGGTTTGTGCTCATCTGCTCAGTTGACCACTTAAAATGTTGTTTCATTTGATGATACGTTTTGTTTGGTGTTCCCGCTTGAATGTGACAGTAAGTTGTACAATGTTACTGTGTGTGTGTGTGTGTGTGTGTGTGTGCGTGCGTGCGTGAGTGTGTTTGTGTGTGTTGGTGTGTGTGTGTGTGTTTGGTAACCGGCTTTGTACAGCGGGACCACCTTATTTTGTCATGTATTTTTATTCATTCTGGAGCTTTATTAAATAAACTGCCCATTTCAATCACAACTCTGGTCTGGTCTTATTGTCAGTGTTGCATAAATGATTGTATGTGAGCTTGTGAACATACAAAGAAAAAAGAAAGAAACATTCTGTGTCGAAATATCTTGACTAAAAATCAGGCGGAAGACTACACCTGTTGCATTTCCTATTATGCTCAGGCAATTATAACTGAGGGCGGAAGCGACAATGATTCGTTTTCCCCCCAGATAACATTAATTTGTAGAGACGGAAAAGGAACACGCACATTCTGGAACTGATTTGTGTAAATAACTGAGAGGGTGTTTTGTCTGTTTTGTGAAACGGTCCTCACACATTTGCAAAGTTCCACAGTTAGGCAGCTGAATTAAAGCATTACATAATGCATAGTGTAAACTCTAGGCCTACTTCAAGGTCTTATTACTTCAAGATGCATACACGTGCTGTTGTATCTGTCAGTGCTTGCCGGACACCAGTGCTGATTAAAATGGCTTAGATTGTTACTAATTTGAAACTACAGTATGTCCTTTTACGTGTTGTGACAATTTTGTTGGTACCGATGATTTATAAAAAGACTTTTATCACAGGTTTATTTCGTATCAAACATTTATACTTACTTTCAAGTTCGAGTATACCTTTACTTCCACGAGGAGAGTCTCTCTGTGTGCGCGCGCGCGCGCGTGTGTGTTTGTGTGTGTGCGCGGTGCGCGCTTAAAGATTCTTGATTTTGGAACATATAAGCAGTTTATCTGTCAGGGAGTTGTGTGTGTTTTCATGGCTGCGTGTTCTTTTCCCTCTCATTCTTCCTCTCGGCAGTCCGGCTTCAGAGTCATTATTTTTGTTCCTCCAGGCTCAAAGCAGAAAGCAGCAATGTTTTAAAACATTCAAAAACAAGGATTGTATGTGAGTGTGAGTCATAATTTTCTTTTAAGAACCGAATCATAGCACCACAAGGTTCAAATATGTGCACAAAGCAAAAATAGTGCAAAGCAAAAATTAGGAAAGCAGCATATGGCCATGACTGGAGACACTGCTTTTTGTATCGATCATTCTGCAGACGTCACACTCTGGAGAAAATAAAACATGACAGAACTCAGTACTGATGTTCTCTGTAAACCATGATTTACATCTCTTACCTTATTCCATACGACATTGTGAGTTTTGCCGTTGTTTTCCTGATAATAAGTCTCGTACTTAGGCACTGTTTGTTTTTCCTCAGTTAATATTCAGAATTTTGCCATGTTTGTTTTGTTGTTGTTGTTGTGCTTGTTTAATTTAGGTTTGTTGTTGTTTGTTTAAAACACTCAAACATACGCACACATCACATGCACACTTTTACTTTTTAAGTTATAATAAGTATTGCATTCAGCCACTGTTTTTTTCTCATAAGTTGATATTCTGATTTTTGCCAGTTTTTGTGTAATTTGTTTTTGTTGTGCTTGTTTGATAAAGGTTTGGTGTTGTTTGTCGTTGTTGTTTGTTTAACACACACTCAAACACACACACACACACACACACACACACACTAACCAGACACACACACCACCACCACCACCACCACCACCACCACCACCACCACCACCACCACCACCACCACAAGAATAGGTTTACACTCACTTTTTCCTCCACGTTTTAATTTTGGCAATATCATTAACACAGGATTGCAAAGCAGGGATCATTTGTCAATTTCATAACAACGTACATACAATTTCAGCTGGTTACTGCAATAAAATGTGCATCATCACAGGTTTCTGCTGGAATGACAGTGTCTTATGTGTCAACACAAAATACACACACACAAAATGGGTGTGGTGCTGCATGCCCCATAATAGATCCTAACTTCACCCTCTAAACCTCCCTGCAGATGCATGTTCTGTGCACAAAAATAGCCTTTTAAAATATGCAGAATACAAAATAAAAATGCAGATGACATTTCTACATTTGATGGGGGAGTTGTCCTGTATTAGAATTATTTATCAAATAATTAAAGTTAACCAAAGTATATCTATGTAATAAAACCAAGGAGTCCTCTGTTAAGTAGCTCAACACAATGATCGCAGCCCAGGGTGCTAACACAGTTAGGGTATGTTGTTCAAGACTTGGAAGGTCAAGGTTTTAAAGTATGCTTCAGTAACAGAATCTTATAACAAAGCTAAAACATTTACCACTGAAGCAAAACCATCTCTGAACAATTCAAAATTGTCACACGTACTAGTTTTACATTTTAAGGATCTTGCCAAGTGCATATCTTTTTATTGTGAAAAATTTGTATTGCAAACAAAAGAAAACACAATGTCTTGTGATCTGTAAATGTTCTTGATACTTAATACATTACAGGGAACCTTATAAATTGTTCAAGTGAAGTACTGTACAGCCTATTTAGCTTGTTCGTTTTCTCCCTTTAAGGTAATTTTGTCTCAACAATCATGTTATCTGCTACAAGTCTATAAACTGCTGTAAACCTTGTAGATTCATGCCCTTCTGTGTGGGCACCTTCTTCTTCTTCCTCTTCAGTGTTCAGTGTTTGCATTTGGATGTGTGCTCTCTGGCCAAGTCTTGTTGCACAGGGGTGGCAAGGAAAGGCCACCCTCTCAGAACGTGTTGCAGAGTCTGTTCTTCCTACCCTAGCCACAGTCCGCTGTAGGTGCAAAACCTATCCTTTTGAGGTGTACCTTCAGACAGCAGTGTCCTGTGCGAAGGCGGAAGATGGCTCTCTGTTCTGTGTGAGTAAAATGGGGATATGGTCTTGAATGAGCTGGTATCTGTCTGTCTTTTTGTTGTTGATATAGACATCAAAGAAGCTCCAGCACCAGCCAAGTGTTGACTGTTTTCTTTATGCGTAACCTAGTCCTGGCACCAGCTGTTGTCCATCTGTAAACAAGCAAGATCATTATTATAATATATTGATGGTGTATATGTTTTACCAGAAAGACGAGTAAAATACCACTTAATTTTTGTTTTAGTAATGAGGCATACATGCAGTTGAACGATCATATCTTGTGATATCTGCCCTCTGAAAAAAACCTACTATTCAAAATGTACTTTTACATCTTGTTTTTTTAACTTAGGCTTTTGAAGATCCACATTTACCACCCAAAAGGAGCCTGGCGATACTGGCATGCTTTAATTAAGATGACGTGTTACTCAGAAATAGTGCTTTTAGTTATGCGCGATAGAAATCTCCTTAATAAATAAATAAATACTGGTGGTGGTTCACTGCAAAGCATAACCTGATATGATTTCTTCATAGCACCTGACTGGAAATGAAGTTTCATACAATAAAAACTATACTGCGCCAGATTTACAGCAGTTCTGTTGAATTCACACAGTCAGAAAATTTCAAGGCTGTCCTCAACATTCTATGCTCACACACACACGACTTGACTTCACTTAGGAAGGTTATGTGATGCTTAAATCATCTGTCTTGCCACTATTTCATCACAAGTAACCACTGTGTTTATTGCTGGTATGTGCCGGAGTGGAGGGATAGTCTTACCCCATGTAAAAAAAAAAAAAAAAAAAAAAAAAGCCTGGCAGGTGATCTGAGATGCCTTTAATAACACAAAGCTGCCTCTGTAAACAATTTTGCTTTTACACATGCTATCCCTTAACTTGGATTCATACCAAAAATCAAGCCTAGCTTCATAGGAAACAGAATGTTACTTCAGCATTTAGAATTATGATCTTATTCCATGTACACGCCTTGGCAATTCTGACTCGATCACTACAGCAAGAAGTCAGTGTGTTGATTGTTCATATGTGACCAAGTTGAGGGATGAGCTTATAAAGGCAGAGGCCCCAACCTACAGGTTTGCTACCATACCAAAAACGCCTCCAGACACGGGAACTTGGGAGCAGAGGCAACAGCTCCGCTTGAACCTCAGAAACCAAATGTGCCTCCAGACACACAGATCCCTTAGACGGCCGAGGCTGTGGCCTCTAAGGTTCTCTTGTACCAAACCGCCTCCTGACTCTGCATCAGATTGCTTGCGCTGGCATCTGCTTACATAGACCCACATTAAGTCACCACCGAGTGGTAGACACAGACGACATTTGGTAGCACTGACTGCCAGCTTCACGGTAATGCGTACCCATGGCGCGGCTCTGCATGGGTGGGAATGTTCTGAGCAAAACACTATGTGTTACTCCATACCCCCCGCCCTCCATGGAACTTCTTGACCCCAACAAATTGGGGGGGGGGGGGGGGGGAGTTTGCCCAGTCGGTAGAGGCGCTGGCTTTAAAACCGGTTGTTACTATCAGCGTGGGTTCAACCCCCAAGTTCGGCGCGGGATGTGTGTCCCAGAGTCAACTTTGTGCAGACTCTCCTCGGTGTCCGAACACCCCCGTGTGCACGCATGCGCACGATAAAGATCCCAGGGTCACAGCGAAAGCCTCAGGCCTTGGAAACACGAATACATGCATGCAAAAATATGAAGCCCGGGTGTCCGTTCGGCCAACAGCCAAAAAAGTAACCATTTCAGCACTGACCCAAGACGACCCAACCCGGTCCCTAGCCCATTTCAGGTCTCCTCTAGCAGCCGGCAGCCAGCTGTCTACATCCCCCCCCCCCCCCCCCGCATTTTTATTTTCTATTTTCATACAAAGCCGGGTTCTCCCGTGTAACATGCCCCTAATGGCTTTGCCGTAAGGGCGTAAAACTTTCATTTCATCATCGGATGAGCTTATCCTATGTTAAAGCCTGGCCTGAACTGAGACGGCGAAGAGAAGTAGTGTGCCTTTAATGACACAATGCTTTCTTTGTAAGCAATACCAATAGATTCAACATCTCAGATCTGGTCAGGCCTATACAAATGCCATCCCTCAACTTGGTTCATACAAAAATCATGTGCCTGGCTAGAGAGTGGGGATTTGTTGTTCTCTTTTTCAAAATCCAAAATAAGCAAAATCAGGTCTTAAAAAGGAGCAAGTCTTAAAATGGGAGTGAATTTACAGATGTTATGAACAAGAAGTCTGCGTAAACAGGGTCATTAATAGGAAGGAGTCTTAGATTGGGGTGTCTTAAAAGGGGCAGGGGTGGGGTGGTGTGTGTGTGTGTGTGTGGGGGGAGTCCACAGTAATGACCATAAAATAATCAAAATAATACTATTAGTCATCTTATTCTCTACCAAATTTCTGGAGGTCAAGACAATGATACAGATTTTTTACTTGTGTCACTGTTAGTGTCATTCTATGAATAACAGACCAATAGAAAGAGAGAGAAAGAGAGCTCTGTGGGTTTTTTTTTACCTGGGTTCATGCTCAGTTGCTTGAAAATTGACTTGTCAGAGGTTCTTCTTCAGCCTTACACCCACATGCAAAAGAACTTGTACCAGATAATGAAATAAGTGAACTTTGAAGTGCATTCATAATTAAAGCCCAATCATGTGGTTTAACCTACCTAGTCTTGAAAAGCCTGTCCGAGGAAACAGAACAAGCACCCTTCCGCAGACCTTCCTAACTGGAGAGTCTTGGTTGTAACAGCACACTTTCTAAAGTAGTCCATAAGCAGTTCCATGCGCCTATGTTTTCACTGGAACCAGCTCCTTTGTGTACCTGTGATCTGGATGAGCTGCAACACATATAACTTTCATATGAACACTATGTCATAAGTACACCAGTTAGCATACATCAAACACTGAGGAGCATCACAAGATATGTTCTAAGGAGGTAACAACTATTGTCACAAAGTGTTTATGATACAGCCACAGGCACATGGCACTGAGTGGTCAATTGGTGAGGGGAGTGGGGGGGGGGGGGCAGAAGTTCTGCTCAGTCTTGTCTACTGATACAACACTTTGTGGTGGTGTAAGGCAGGGAATCACACCCCAACCACTGGCCCACGCCCACCTGGTGTCGAGTGCCTGAGGATACATCAGTCCCAGTCATGGCTGGCCCCCGGTTTGACCAGACAACTGCCATGTATGGGTACATTTACTTTACAGTACAGATTAGTTTTCAATAGCAATGACATCATGGACGCACACCTGCCCAACACTGACACTGACAGCAAAATCAGCGACCAAATGTGATAAAGAGTAACTAATCGTCACAAACATCAAAATGCTTTGCATTAATCTTCTTGAAGAGGTCATTCTTAACCAGATAATCATTTCTAGGCAATTGAAGATTATTATTCCACCTACAGGCTATCACTCCTATGGCTGTTACTTGTAACACATTTCATTTCTTAAAACATGTTTTGTAAAGTACATAGATTTCACTAAAAGGCACATTCCTTCTCATGAAAACAATTTGGCTCACCGTCTCAGATCTGGTAGGGCTTTAAAATGGGATAAGACATGATCTCCAGGGGTCGACACTAACTTATTTGGCCTGGGGCCACACTGGCCCCAGAGATGGAAATTGCTGGGGCGGAAAAAAAAAATCTGGGGCCCACTCTCAGTATTCAAGTGCGGCAATGCATTGTCTGTTTTTCTTCATCGTACTGAAGCCAGGGAAATTCTTTCAACCATTTGACATTGAAATTACGACAGCGCTTCGCGCTTTTGGCTGCATCGGTCTCCTTTTTTCGTTTCTCTCCACCCTGTTCTTCATCTTCATTTCCATGTCTTTTTGATGCATTTAATAGTTTTAACGAGTTGCCTTTTGTTTTATCATTCTGGTGTTTATCTAGATGTGCTGTGTATCTTATAAGAAGTTCTTAAAAGTTTGAAGTTATTTTAGCACATAGGTTGTTTTTTTTTTTTTTATGGTCTTAACAGTGAAACATGTATTACGTTATCATTAAGATTCATGCTTTGTTAGCACTAAGCAGTTGTTTTAATCAGTCTGGTTTTTTCTTGTTTTCATCTTATGAACATTCTAAATGTTAGACTAACTTATTGTCTTGTACAGAATAACAACTGTGTGAATGGTGCTATACTGAATGAAAGAGTGTGACATGAAGTTCTTGTACATCATTGTAAAGAGTGTGCATGACGTTTTAGTTTAGATGTCAAGCGCTTAGAGCAAGCCTTTTTAACGAAAGTTTTTGATTTAGCGCTATATAAATGTTCTTATTATTATTATTATTTTTACACCAGGGATGTGTCGCCACATTTTGCGTTTGGCATTTGAAGGCGATACTTATCTCTCACGCTAAAGAGCGCAATCTGGGAGTTATTTCCCTTACGACATTGTCCTTCGACGATTTGAATGTGTTTTTTTCTTGACTGCGGCATTGATCGTAACGCAAATTTCAGTGACGACTTTGGCGATTTTTAGTGATTGGCTCTGCTGGCATTAGAATTTTCGGTTTGTCATTGTTGGAATTTATCCTGGGGCGGAGTGGGCCCCAAGCTTCGGCAATGTTTGGGGCGGAACACAAAACTCTGGGGCGTTCCGCCCCCCGCCCCCGCTAGTGTCGAACCCTGATCTCTTAACTTGTTCACATACCCCAAAAAGTGCGATTGTGTTATGAATAAATGCTGTAAAAGCTACCTGTACTAGTTCATTAAAAAAAAATCACAAAATGTCACTTCACCACAGCATGCAAACAGTGTGTTTATTTCTGGTATGTGTCTAAAGGCGGAGACAGACGCACAACACAAAACCCTGTTTTCGACAAAAACACCATCTCAAAACGTCGGGGAAACACATGTTTTTAAAGAGGGGATGTCACATGCGAAACACACAGATGAAGCGCGGTGCGTGTTTTCACAGAAATATCGGTCAGTGTCAGCTTGACCCGTCCAGCTATCGCCCTGTGTTTGAGTTTGTAAACAACACGGCTGGCAGTGCCCACTGATACGGTCAGTGTCCACTGATACGGTCAGTGTCCACTGATACGGTCAGTGTCAGCTTGACCCGTTCAGCTACCGCGCTGTGTTTGGGTTTGTAAACAACACGGCTGGCAGCGCCCACTGATATTATTGCCTCTCTTCAATCGTGACAGGATCCATAGACTCTAGTTAGGATTCATGGGTCCGATACTACCCTGAATCGGTACCACATCTGAGTCTGCCATTTTTTTTCTATCTCCGTGGTGCCGGAAACCGAGTCACTTGAGTTGATCGTCCGCGTTCATTGGCTGACTACCAAAACGTGTTTTTAGATTTTAGAGCATGCTCTAAAACCCAAAACACGATGCAAAAACACGAAACAGTGTATTCTGAAACGCGTTTTGGGGGATGTCACATGGGAAACACGCTGTTTTGTGTTTGTTTTGAAAGGAAACACTGTTTTGTGTTGTGCGTCTGACATGGCCTTAACACAGACACACACACACACCATAGCAACACAAAAGCCGAAAACATGCCTACCATCTAAATGAGGATATCCAGTTCCAACTGTCTTCTGCCAATATAACACTGCCAGAGACACCATGGTGTAGAAAGTCAGTTTAAAGAGAGACTACCTGGAAGAAAAATATATATACTGTAATAATAATAAAACACCCAGTGCAATAGACATACTTTCTCGTTAAAGGCTTACTTTACTATGTAAAAACATTTTGCTTCACAATCACAGTCTCAGATCTTGTCAGGCTTTTACTTGGGATAAGATCATCCCTCTACTTGGACGCATACCAACATAGATCAGCTTGAATGTTTGTGAAAATATCCCATATTTTGAGTTAACTCACCACAGCAAGATGGTATGTGGCCAAGATGAGGGATTCCATGTTAAAGCATAGCCATATATAATATCTGAGACAGTGACCCACACTATAGTGACAAGGCAAGTGTGCCTTTAAATTGTAAACTGTTATATATACATGTGCATTTTGACTTCTTCATAAATTATAACCCTGATGCAGGCAGTCATCAGTAGTGGTTTAGTACCTAGAACGAGAAAAGAATGAACTTGCAAGAAAGAAACTGAGTCAAAATCAAAATACCCTTTTGAATTACAAACTAGATTCCACGGGGCAGACAGGGTTTGAGGTTAAAAAGCTCTGAAAATAACTCTGCTATTTGAAATTGACTAATAGTATTAACTTATAACGTCATACATGATACAAACAAATGAACTAAGGCTTTTGAAGATCCATATCCAATCCTGCTACACAAAGGCACAAGCAGAGGTTGAAATTGCCAGGGTCATTTTCCATCCCCATGTAGCCTGGATTTAATTACTGGCATGTTTTTTTTAAAGAGGTGTGTCACTCAGAATGACTGGAGATGGTTCATTCAATGCAGAGCATAATATACCATTGATTTCTTCATGCCATCTGATTTGCCGGTGAATTCACAGGGCGAGAACAATTCAAGACTGGCCTGAACATTTTATGCTGACTGTAAATTGTAATTATATAATATATCCACCCTAGCTAACTGGTACACTAATCACTTGCTCTGGCGGACTTCTTTTTCCAACATCATAAATCTGTTATTTGTACTTTAGCCTTTTGTGGTAAAATATTCTCATTACCAGTTGCACTCACAATCTATTGCTAGTGTATTTTGGAAATGATCAAAAGCCTTACTTGTGTTCTATAACAGCACCATGTCACTGTTGCGGGAAGAATGAGGCAGGGCTTGGTAATAACTGAGACCTGCAAGTAAACAAAACATATTTAGAATCTCATCATGTGTTATTTTGTTATATATCTATGTCATGAGCCTGATGAGGTCTTACATTGCAATAACAAACACACGCATAACTTAACTTAGCAAGGTGTTCTATGTGCTAAGAATATAGTAATTGTTTAATGAATTAACGCTGAAGAAGCTACTAGTTGCTTAAACAAATTCATAGCAAAATGTCACTTGATCACCACATCAAGCACACTGTATGTTCATTTCTGGTATGTATGCAAGTGGAGGGATGATCTTGTTCCATGTAAAATCCTAGCTCAGCTGATCTCTCTCAACTTGGATTCATACCACACATTAGGAGCCTGGCTGTTTCTGTTCAGTGGGCATTTCTCCATTTGTTTTATTTGAATGCATTTCTTAAAAAGAACACTTCCTCTGCACAGCAAGCAGTCAGGATGTTATATGAAGTCTTATATCGCGCGCGTATCTCCAGACTCGGACTCAAGGCGCAGGGATTTATTTATGCCGTGTGAGATGGAATTTTTTTTACACAATACATCACGCATTCACATCGACCAGCAGATCGCAGCCATTTCGGCACATATCCTACTTTTTACGGCCTATTATTCCAAGTCACACGGGTATTTTGGGTGGTCATTTTTATCTTTGCCTATACAATTTTGCCAGGAAAGACCCTTTTGTCAATCGTGGGATCTTTAACGTGCACACCCCAATGTAGTGTACACGAAGGGACCTCGGTTTTTCTTCTCATCCGAAAGACTAGCACTTGAACCCACCACCTAGGTTGGGAAAGGGGGGAGAAAATTGCTAACGCCCTGACCCAGGGTCGAAATCGCAACCTCTCACTTCTGAGCGCAAGTGCGTTACCACCCGACCACCCAGTCCTTTTTGTTCCAAATCAAACGTTGTTTTGCTCCAACCAAGACTGCAGATCTTGGCAAACATGTGGCATAAAAACTAGATTTGATGACCTTACCCGTACTCACCCTGAAAAGTGCCGATCTAGATTTTGCTATTTTAACAGAGGGGACAGAGGTTGTACCTCTCCTCATGCAGACACCGCATAACAAATATGTGTAACAAATCCAGTTGCAACACTGTAGTTTCATGGCTTAATTTCATTGACTGATTGAGTCAGCAGTAGTGAGTACTACATGTCATTATGATCATACCAGTATTAGTGAGTATTACAATTGGAGCAATCTGCAGAATTGTTACCAATACATCATCATAACAGGAATTCCTCAGTGCATGAGGCATTGGTGTGTAGACATACATAAATATATATATGTAGATCTTTAAAACATTCAATGAGTCATGGGACTAAAAACTGCTAAAGCCTTATGTGGCAACATCACAAACAAACAAAATTAACCAACCCCAAATTTTGTCAACCTCATGGCCCTTGTACTTGTAGTTCAAGTTGTACTGTTGTACTAGCCAACAGACATAAAAAGGAACTTAGCTCAGTAGGTGTTGATTGCTCTGCGTCATTATCAATATCATGATGCTGAGAGTCGAAATGCAGTTCAAACACAGACAGAACAAAATGGAATCTTTGAGTTTGAAATTGAATGAAAAAAAAAAGTAATTTGTAAATTGTATGGTCATGGTGTAGAAGTTTTGAACTTTAGCGTTGTAAATTCATTGCTCCGAATCAACTGCAATCTAACCCTCCGATTTATGTCCTAAGTCATTTACATACCTTTGGAGTTTTACGGAATGGGTATAACGTCCTTTCATCTAATGATCTAGTCTACTTTGGGATTTTGCCTAGTCGCCGTCACCGTCTCCTTGACCTACTTGGAGTCCTTGCTGGGTTGAATCGGCTGAGGAGCGAACCCATGACGACTCGCAACGCGAGGAACCAGAAGAGGAATCTAGGTTTATTTTGCGTGTTTTGGGCCTGCCGACCCTACTTGTACTGTAGTCGATCTACAACCGGCACGAAGCTTCTTTTCGCAGGGCGAAACCGCCCCACTCGTGACTTCATCCGATGTCCGCCATGTTTCAAGTGACAAAAAAGTAGAAACGATCTGACAAATAACTTTCATTTCAAGCACAGTCAAAAAAAAAAAGTAAAAAAGTAAAAAAGAAGGGGTGGAGAAAATGGCATTATTTAGACAGACTCAACTCGGATAAATTAAGAGGGACTTATAACTACTGAAGATTGAGAGCACAGCGGACGTCCTGTAAATTCCCGATTCATTTTTTCCCCTTCCCATTTCGGTATACTGTTCTCTATTTGTAACGCTACGCAACAGGATAAGAGATATCCTGAGGGTATAAGTGATACTCCCACATACGTTGCACAAGCATAATTTGACGTTACCTTATATACGGTCCAACCGGTGTGCAATGGGTGGAGAGAGATCGACATCAAGAGAGAGAGAGAGAGAGAGAGAGAGAGAGAGAGAGAGAGAGAGAGAGAGAGAGAGAGAGAGAGAGATCGAAATGAGAGAGAGATCGAAATGAATGAGAGAGAGACAGAGAGAGAGAGAGAGAGAGAGAGAGAGAGAGAGAGAGAGAGAGAGAGAGAGAGAGAGAGAGAGAGAGAGAGAGAGAGAGAGAGAGAGAGAGAGAGAGAATGAATGTTCCACTGAACACACATCATACACTGACCTTCATATGCTGTATAACATTAGTCTTGATGTCTTCCACTGTCAATTTGCTGCGGGCATATCCGATGAAGAATGTTTTCGGGGGCAACAATCCATCTCGGAACAACCACCTTCAAAGACAACAAAACAATGCACTTTACATTATAGTTACTGTCATAGCAAATGCTTAAAGAGGAGACATATTTTAACAGACAAACAAACAAAAGCATGATGTGATTGTGAAACTTAATTTACAAGAGAGAGAGAGAGAGACAGAGACAGTAAGTGTTAGTGTGTGTTAGTTATTGTGTTAGTGTTAGCGTGTGTGTGTGTGTGTGTGTGCGTGTTCATCAATGTGTGCATGCTTGCCTGTGCTTGCGTGTGTGTTCATCTGTACTTATGTCCATGTGCATGAATACTCACAAACATAATACATTTCTATAGACCATAGACCTATATTATACTAACTTACCATAACGTTGGATAGATCTTCTTCTTTGCCAGATCACCCTAAAAAGTAAAGAAAAAAACACATATAAATCTTGTGAACAGCACACATTTCAAATTTTACTTTTCTTGTTGTTCATGCATAACTCCTTCCAATATAAAATCTGATATAATCTACCCTTACATGCATCTAAAAATAATATCAAAGCCAGTACGGAAGTTTACTGCAAAACGGGTCATGTCATGATACTGTATTACTATCAGTGGATAAGCTGTATCTAAAGTTAATATCAAAGCCAGTGTGGAAGTTTACTGCAAAACAGGTTCCTGTCATGATACACTAGTATAATACATACTATCAGTGGATATTAGCAAAATTTAAAAAAATGGCACAATTTGACCCTTATCGCAACTGGGACACATACCTATTCAAACAACCAAAAGATAAGCCACAAAATAAATGAAAAAAACACAAATCTGATCCACTTTATTTTTTCCTTCATAATTGCCAATCATAGAATTTCTGGTGGCACAATGCAAATATGAATTGAAAGCCTGAATGACTACATGTATATAATGGAAAACTTGGTGATAAAAAATTATGCTGTAACATCAAGCGACAAGCTGTTGTTGCTATGTAACTGTCGGTGGATGTGTAGAGTACAAGTCACAACACAAGTAAAAAACCAAACTGCACGTCACTTCAATAATGGCCTGGTGTTTACATTTGTAGTATTTGTAGCTGGCTTGATCAAGTTTTCTAAGCCCACAGCCACGTTATGGCAATAGTTTATACCTTCCATGATATAAACTTGCACACATCGCTTATTCAAATCAAATACATGCTTGGAAAACATGCTTTTTACTCTCTTCACGCTGCCGCCAAAGTACCGCTGATGGGGTCTATGTCGACCAAAAGAGTGTGTATAAAGGGAATCCCACAGGGTGGAGTTTTTCAATAAAACTTGCAAACCATACTTGAATTTTTAAGAAATATCAAAAAAGATTTGAAAAAACATCATATTCTACCGATGTTGCAAAGCATCACGTGACTTTCAGCGATATCAGCGAAACGCTACAGGAACTCCACCTACAGGGAATCCCACTCTTTTGGTCGACATAGACCCCATCAGCCAAAGTACCCCACAAAAAGAAGAGGAGTGTACTTGTGTCAAAACCTTCTAGTACTATCGGTGTATATAAGCGACAATACGACCAAGGCTGGGGAAACATGCAGTTTATACTAGTCAATAGTTTGAATAAACATATAATAGCAGTGAATAAATATACTGTGCATTTGGTAAGGAAAAGCCAAACAAGACAAAATGAAAAAGAAATTCAATACCATATTGCTAAATCAGTTTGTTCAACTAAGATTTTTGTAACTTCAATTATTTCTCATGCGTGTGCACATGTATTTCTATGTCTGTCTGTTCACGTGCACACCCACAACTAAGTGCCTGTGCAGTAAGGCCCGGTAGCTCAGTTGGTAGAGCACTGGACTTGTGATCGGAAGGTCGCAGGATCGAATTCGGGCCGGGACGGACACGGGTCAACTTTATGTGCAGACCCAGAGACGGAAGCCATATGTCCCACCCCCGTGTCATCACAATGGCACGTAAAAGACCTTGGTCATTCTGCCATAAGTGCAGGTGGCTGAATACACCTAAACACGCAGACACCTGGGTAGCGCGACTCCGTTGCTGCTAGCTTTCCACTGGGAGGAAGCGACCCGAATTTCCCAGCGATGGGACAATAAAGTAATGAAAATGAAAAATGAAATGAAAATGAAAAATGAAAATGAAATGGTAGACTGTAGTTAATGTACACAACTTTAAAAGTAAGGGGAAACAAACTGGCAAAAGAATGCTTAAAACTACTAAACATTTCAATACCAAAAATCATCACTCTTCTTCTTCTTCTTCCATTATTCATGAACTTGGTCCTTTTGGAGGTTTCAAGTTCACTCGCCCTCTTGTTTGGGTCATTACTAAATAAATGTTCCCACAAATCTCACTTGTTCTCCAGTTCAGGTGTCAGTCAAAGACCAAAACTCACACAACATTTCACGACTGTTCATTTTTATTCCTCAACAAGTCAACCCAGCACAGCAGTTGTACCAATATTTGCTACTGTTTAAAATTGTCATCAGCTATATATAGCTGCCTCAGACCACAGTCATGGCCTTGTTCAGGGCATTAGGCCTTGCACACAAGAGCCATGCATGTGATTTTTGCACTGACAAGAAAAGGGCATGATCAGACGGTACCATAGTTGACCTTAGTTGGGCCACTCACATCAATAATTTGACTCAGGAAAATAAATTTGGGTCGGGAAGGGGAGGGTGTGTGTGTCTGTGTGTGTGTGTGTGTGTGCCAGTGTGTGCCTGTAAGTCCCCCAATTTAAGACTTCCCCCCTTTTTAGTCCTTGCTTTTTCAGTTCTGTTCATGATTAACCTGTGTAGAATTACCCCCATTTTCAGATGTTCTGTTCATGGTTAACCTGTGTAGAATTACCCCCATTTTCAGATGTTCTGTTAATGATTAACCTGTGTAGAATTACCCCCATTTTAAGACCTGATCTCCGCTTTTTGGAGGTCTGAAAAGGGGGGTTCCACTGTACTCAAAACAAATTAACGACCAAATACAGTAGAACCTCTCTCTATAACGACTACCCAAGGGGCTAATAAAATGTGGTCCGGACAGATAGGTGGTCCTAATGGAACAGGGACAAATATGTGACCCTCCACCACGAAATGAGTCGCATGTCACCTCGCGCGGTTCTGCGCTAGGCTTAATATAAGTCCGGGGGGTGTCTGGTAACAGTGTGAGGGTCACCTTAGTCACAGGCTTATAACTCACAGTTTTCGCTCTTTTCTAAAACGGTTTTCACCACTGGATAGAGCATAAAAAACTTGTTCGGAAAATGTAAAAATATGAAAATCATGCAAAGGTGACATGCGACTCAATCCGTGGTGGAGGGTCACATATATAGAAAATACTTTGTTGGGGATAATCATAATCGAAAGGTGGTTGCCGAGGCAGGTTCCACTTAACTAAATAAAAACTCACTTGTCTGTAGAGGCCTTTGAAGGCTGTGTCCCTATGACAACATTTCATGACTTCTTTTGTATTCCTCAACAATTCACAAGCTGACATGTATGACATGAGATAAAGTCAGAGCTTACAGCATAGCAGTTTTGTTCAATATTTGGTATTGCTTTGTCAAGAGCTGCCTTATACACCGTATGGCCTTGTTCAGACAATAAGACCTTGCACTCAAGAGAGCTATGCAAGTTTACACTGACAAGGAACGAGCATGACCTGCATACAGCTGTACCGGCAGTTGCCATGACTGCATGTCACGAATCAAAATCTTTCAAGGGCCATGTGATGTCACATACTGATCTTAAAGATACTTTCCTTCCCATATAAACCATTTTATAAAGCTCTCTAGTCTCTATGTGCAAGACATAATCTTAAAAATACAGGGACACTTTGATGAAAACTGGTTCTTCATTTCAATGCTTATTGCCTCAGGTGCCGGGAGGCTAGTTCCACATGACTCTCACTCTCTATTACACATGTCGTATGCATTAATAGACCGCTTACTTCCCTTTGTTTGTCAGATCTTACAGATATCGTCCTTTTCCTGTTCTTTCTTTCTTTATTTGGTGTTTAACGTCGTTTTCAACCACGAAGGTTATATCGCGACGAGGGAAAGGGGGGAGATGGGATAGGGGAAAGGGGGGAGATGGGATAGAGCCACTTGTTAATTGTTTCTTGTTCACAAAAGCACTAATCAAAAAATTGCTCCAGGGGCTTGCAACGTAGTACAATATATGACCTTACTGGGAGAATGCAAGTTTCCAGCACAAAGGACTAAACATTTCTTACATACTGCTTGACTAAAATCTTTACAAACATTGACTATATTCTATACAAGAACCACTTAACAAGGGTAATAAGTGAAGAATTTTATGGGTGAGAAAAGGAAAGTAAAAGGACTTTGGGGAGGCAGAAATAGAGAAGAAACAAGAAAAAGATCCTAATTAGGTTCACGGCATCGAGAGTGATGCGACCTTCTCTCAGAAATTAGTAGAGAAGGCTCCCCCATCCACCACCGGGGGGACGCGCCTCTACGTCAATTAGGGGGCGCGAGGCCTTTTCCTGTTAACAACAGTGGTACCTGCGATGAGGAGCCCCTCTCGTGAGAGGACAGCTCCCATGAATGAAAGGACACCTTCTGTTGTACCTTTGCCTATTAACTTTATCAAAATACACTTGTCATGAAAGGACACCTGTTGTACCTTTGCCTATTAACTTTATCAAAATACACCTGTCATGAAAGGCCACCTGCAATACAGGTACACTTTTGGCTCATTCCCGAGGTGTCCCTTCATGAAATGTACCGCTGCATTTTATTAAAAAAATCACCGCAGATCTGTCCAAGTTTTTCCACAGGATAAGAGCCTGGACTATCCACTTGAACAAATACCAAAAGTCTTTGGTGTCGCTGCTTTCTGAGCGAGAATTTTACATTGAAAAAAGTAGTGACACCTGTGTCAATGTGCTAAATACATTCAGCAAAACATCCCCACAGCACAGAAAGCAGCCCGGCTGTTGGGTTTTGGTATGTGTCCAAGTGGAAGGGTGCTCTTATCCCAAGTGGAAGGGTACGTGCTCTTATCCCAAGTAAAAACACGGACTCATCTGTGGTAGTGTGTGTACCTGACAGTTCAACCAGGAAGCCAAAATATCTTGAAATCCTGTTACACTGTATCACTAGCAGTGACGACAAAGTGTCTTGATGACACACTCAACGTACATGGATCAAGATATACTTCAGGAATGCCTGTTTCAAACCTCATGCCAGTTTTGTGCCCTAGGTCTCTTTTTACACTCAACACTTATTGCTGACCCACCAGGAAAAGACTCCACCCTGCGGCACATAGAAGATCTCAAGGAGATTATAGCATGGTGATGGCTTTATTGATGAAAGATTGCGTATGATTCATTTTGCCTAGAACAATATTATGACCTGCTTGAATTTATTCAAACACTTCACTTCAGTATTAAATTAATCTTGCTTACTAAAAATGCAACATGACTGATTGCAGTATAAATTTAAATGAGGAAAATGAGACATAGTACAAGGATTTTTTCTCTCACTCTCTTTCCCTCTTTGTTTGTCGTGAATTCAAAAACTGAACATGAAACCACTGACATTGTAAATCTATGCACTAAAAAGGCAGAATTTTTGATGAAGATAACATATTGTACGTTACTTTGCACAATTCTTGCAGACAACAAGCAGCTTTAAACTAGTAAGGGCAAATAACACAAGAAAGCTGGTTTTATAGATGCATCAGTGCTTAAAAAACTGAAGTCAGAAGCAGTGTTAAATAAATCACATCAATGAACATTATAGAACATTCAGTTCAACTTGAAGCATACACACCAGTGATACATTTAATCAGTACTGCCCCAATGTCCTATTTTCCCTCACAAAAATAGCAGTAAAGAAGTATTCCAGTTCTTCACCTTATCCTCCGGCTAAATACCTTACACTTAGCAACCCTCTGATCAGGGCATCAAAAGCCCATTATTAACCTCAAGATTGGTCGCCGTGCTACTTTTCACCATGTTCATGCTTCTGACATGTGTGGATGATTTCAAGACATCAGTCTCATCATTTGCTAAACTTCTGTATTCACCAAGAATTCTATAAGACATTTCGATCATTGCCTGAGTTTAAAACAGTATTTTTCAAAGTAATCCTTCCTCTTATTCTCAAAACGGACATACTGTACTAAAGAAATTTGACCTTACCTGTGGCTCAATAAACTTAATACTTTTGACATTACTGTCTAGAGCCTTTGTCTCTCTTTCAAACTTATATTCACACACACACACACATACCACCATCTACATTGTGAATAAAAAGACTTCTAGGTAATATTTTCTCTCCAATAGAACAGGTATGACAATCTAAGTAGTACCAGATGATAAGGATTGGTCACCGGGGCATGACGTACTACACTTCTATAACAGGTAACAGACCATTGCAAAAAAATGGACATTTTCCCCACGTACCACTTTGTCACATTCAGGTGAGTCTGAAGGAAATCCCTATCCGAGTGCAATAAGCAACAAAACAAACAAAAAGTAAAAAAGAGAACTAGCAAGAAACTCTTCGGTGCAGATCATCTATCTACATTTGACTAAATCTCATACATTATACAAATCACAAGTATATCATGTATACCTTCCCTGTAATACACCCATGTACATAATTACACCCCTGTACATAATTACACCCCTGTACATAATTACACCCCTGTACATAATTACACCCCTGTACATGTTTACACCCCTGTACATAATTACACCCCTGTACATAATTACACCCCTGTACATAATTACACCCCTGTACATAATTACACCCCTGTACATAATACACCCCTGTACATAATTACACCCCTGTACATAATTACACCCCTGTACATAATTACACCCCTGTACATAATTACACCCCTGTACATAATACACCCCTGTACATAATTACACCCCTGTACATAATTACACCCCTGTACATAATTACACCCCTGTACATAATTACACCCCTGTACATAATTACACCCCTGTACATAATTACACCCCTGTACATAATTACACCCCTGTACATAATTACACCCCTGTACATAATTACACCCCTGTAATTACACCCCTGTACATAATTACACCCCTGTACATAATTACACCCCTGTACATAATTACACCCCTGTACATAATTACACCCCTGTACAGGTTTCATTCTGTCTGTCTGTCTGTTTCTTTTGTTTTTGTTTGTGTATGCTTCAAAACTCTCATTCCACAAAAATCTTTGTCGAACTGCAGCATGTCAGACCCTACAGATCAACATGCTCAACTCACAGAAGAAAACATGTTTCTGCTTCAGCATAATCATACCTGTCAACCCATTATCCATGGTTTTTTTGTTTGTTTAAGGCAAAAAAAAAAAATTGTCTGTTTAGGGTAACCCAACCGACCCTATCGATTTGGCGCCGACCCAAAAACTTTTTTTTGATTTAAAAAAAAAAAAAAAAAAAAAAAAGAGGTAAAAATGCTAAAAAGAGACATTTGGCGTTTCTTTCTCTCCCTTTCTCTCTGTTTTATTTATACGTTAGTTTTGAAACATGTATTCATCAAATATAAGAAGTGAATGTTCAGCCTACATAGCATTTACAAAAAAAAAAAACAAAAAAAAAAAAAAAAAAAAACCTACCTACCTACCGACCCTACTTTTTTTGGTCATGTTACCCTAAACAGACAATTTTTTTTTTTTGGCCTAACAGCATGTTTTCGGACAGAATTCAATGGTTAATGCATTAGCTGTCAGAATGCCCGCAGCTTTGCTTGCAGAAATAAAAGGGCAGCTGTAATTTGCATGCACAGCTGTGATGTCTAAATCAATAAGTTTGAGAACGTTTCAGTTTGTGTGTGATGCCTTGTAGAGTTTGATCTAACCTGAGCTGATTTTCTTCTGATGTGAATTTATGTGTGTGTGTGTGTGTGTGTGTGTGTGTGTGTGTGTGTGTGTGTGTGTGTGTGTGTGTGTGTGTGTGTGTGTGAGAGATGGTATGTGCCTGTGAGTGCAAACATATGTGTGCAACAGTCATCTGTGGATTTTTTTCTTCTTGTATTTTTCCATCCAACTCATTCATAAATTTGCAATCATGGTTTACTTTGTTTACATACAAACCAAACCGACTGCAACAATGACTAAACAAAATAAATGGTGACAGTTGCTTTTTACTGCTAAGGTTACCATGCCGACACAACCTCTCGTCTTTATGCACTCTTTCCAAAGCAGGCTAAAGAGTCAGCCTAATTTCTTCCCCTCTAGACCACAATAAATATATCTGGAACTGGGTTATTTTACGAGTGACAAGTAACAAGCATTAAATGTCAGGCCAGTCAACACACTGCTTCAACCGTGTCATTTCCCCTCCAGTTTCCCCTTCAGTCGACAGCAACAGTCATAAGTTGCGTTTACATCAGTGCGTGCGTTTACATCAGAGCGTGAAAACTGACCCCCCGTGTAATCGAGTTGTAAAGCGTGTATTGATCATCGATACACCCGGCAATAATAATGCTTTGTCTCAGATGTTAACCCGTGAGCGATCAATAGAATTCGTGGCTGCGCCCAAATTGTTTAGTCACTCTACATTACACCGTTGAGGTGGTGAAGTTCCCGGACTTGCAAGAGCAGTTAGAACGGACGAGGAACGGATAAACTTACTTTTCCTTTTTTTGTTCCACACAACAACTTTACGACACGACATGAAAAAATGAACTCACCGATGCGCCCATAATGACGAAGACAAAAGAGCTGCCATGGCCTTCTTGGTCCACAGTCTCGCGTATTTTTTCCAAAATATCTTTCGTTGCTTCAGCGCTCGCCATGACTGTAACTCCCTTTGCAGACGAAGTTGGAGCAGGAAGTAGAATATCCGCAGGTTCGGCTCGGTTTTGTGTGCGAGAATGACCGTCGCTGATTGGATGAATTGTCGCGGGTAAGCCGAACTCCTCCCTCTTGTAGTGGCGGTACATCAAAAGAATTCCTCCCCAGGACTGACCTTGAAAATATAACTGATCTTGCTGAGGCGAATATATCTCGGTGATGTTCAAGTCTCTGTCTTTTCACAAACTTTGTGACAAAGGCCTCATATTAGAGGACAGTGAACAGAGAAGAAAGTAAAAGTGATATAACGCCACCTGTGCACGTTACATGGTCGAGTTTCTTTGTGTTATAACTGATTTATAGTACCAGTGAAATATATATATATTCACATACGACATGGACCTGTATTTGCGCAAGAGTTATAAGGACAAGAAAAGCTCTCTCCATTTCTGCTGATTCACGCACAGGCGCATAACTGAAACATCGTTGCGCGGACTAAGACTGCGCCCACGCATGCACCGCTGTTCTAAAGCAAAACATTGATTGCAGATGTTGTCTTTTTTTCCGTTTGAAACTGCCAGCATTGCCGGAGGTCCGAACTAAGTTAAGTACCCGTACGGGTTGACTAACTGCCTGGCACGACAAACTTAGAAATCCGAACGCGCTGCAGTGTGAAAGCGGCATATGGTGGCCGCCTCAGAAACGATGTGTGTTAGTCTGGCGCCTGTGCCAGATTAAGGATGCACTATGTAGCCTACAAGAGCGACTAGGTCGCGTCCAGCGGCTCTAACGCAATGTCGTTAATATACTTATACTATAGTGCGTAATGCAGAACTGATGTAAACCATGACACATGAAAACCAGTAATGATGAGAGCTTTGAAACTGACATGTTCAGTCTCGAGTATACTATCGAGTCAGAAAGGTGACAGAGGCAGAAAGCTGACAACATTACACCGGCCGGGTTTTGATGATGCTGATTGAGCTGATGCCGTTGATAGGGGACATATAGGGCTTTGAAACGCTCAGCTGCCAGACTGTATAGTACCGGTGTCACGCCGTCATATTACCCCCTCGATTTATACTCGAGACTGAAATATTCTTTCCTGGTAACATTAATGAAGTGACATTATTTAAGAACGAAAAGCATGTCAGTTTCTTGCATGTGAAGAAAATTGGTGGTGAAATTTAATAGATTTCACCCCGCAAAAAATCGATTTCTTCGAAAACGTGTACCGAGTGGTTACGTCCCTTGAATGAGAAGGGAAACATTTTAGGACAAATCACATTTCTAAGTTAAATACAAAAAATTGGTTGGACAAATTTGGCCCCATGAATGTAACGGGTACCCAAGGTCGCTCATCGACAGTACTATCGAAGGGTGTTTTTTTGTTCAGTGTGGAGTTTATACAAGATCACAGTCTCGGACGCTGCGTAGCCGCCGAAAATGCCGCATTTGAGAAAAAAAGACACTAAAAGAGTAACAAAATGACCTAACTGTATGTTACCAAAGAGGTCGGAACAATCACGTCAGTATGTGCCACCCCATGTACCACTCTGTGTCTATGCCAGATGCATGGACATGCAGGACATAGACCACAGCAAGTTCAGTGAAATTTGCAGAAAGACACGGACCTGGGAAGGATGACAGACGGACGGAAATTGGAATCCATCGAAAAACAAGAAAACCTCTGTTCGGATCCTGCTCTGCTTGTCCAAGACCAAGGAAAAACGTTGGGATGACCCCTCGTACGTCATCGATTCGCCGGGAGTCTTCCGTTCTGCCGAGCTCTGATCACAGGCACGCGTGAAGTTTAGATCAACATAGAAGTAGGTCTACGGGCTTTATCAGCGGTCATCACTCACACTCTGTGGCATAGTTCGTTTCCAGCAGAAGACTGTGATTATATATATATAATGCAGAGTTCCTTTTTCGCATTTGTGTGCTTGGCTTGTCGCATTGGTGTATCATATCACGTCAGTCATGCGAGAAGACAAAAACCTAGGCCAGTCTCACACATACTGTACATTATGTCTTTCATATATACTGTTAATCCAACCCACACAGTTTTTACTATGACTGATATGAAGAGTTGACTGAGTGCATCCAAGTCAATCTTAGGCCTGACGCCGACGAAGCTGTATTTTCTTTTCAGCGTCGCAGAGAAATATATATACCATATCGATTGTCTTATATATATATGAATACAAATATAATTATATATATATATATACCCACCGACACACTGAGTGACTGATGTTAATGGTCTCGACAGCCCGAGCACTGATTAGCTCGATCACCGCAGCACTCACTAACAGCGCATCTGGCAGTCAGGCGTCAGTCAAGTCAGCTAAGATAAGTAATCCACTTGGTGCACACAGCGTTTCGCAGAACGATGATGATCTATTCTTTGCACGATGCTAAAGATCAATAATAATATTAACACCGTCGTGTGATGCCGGTGAACTGACGTGCCTCTCTGGCCTCGCTGTTCGCGGACTGTCATTCAATAGCTGGCTGCATCTGATCGTGTGTTAGAACGTTGTGCACGTCCCAGTGCGGAGAGTGGAGCCGGGAGATATTAGAGCATATCCGACGCCGATTAGTTAATTTGCATAATATGGAGGGTTTGGCATCTGAACTGAATTTAGCAGACCGTATTCACAATTCGTGAATGAACTCTTGAAAGAGGGCGGTCTAACCTTGTGCCAAAAAAACCCACCCAACTGTATAACAATAATCCGATTAGAGGAATTCTGCGAGTGAATTTAAGGATAAGGCTATTTTTGTTGGTGGCAGCAGAACTTCCCGGCGGTTGCAGAATCGCGGCTCTGGTCAAAGCCATAACTTATACTTTCTCAAATGCATGATTTTACGATAAAAGAAAACTGAAAATTAAACATTATCTGGGGAAGAAATTGGTAATTGTCACCGATATGGTTATTTTCTCGTGAAAATTTTAATTTTTGCGTGAACATTTTAAATATGTGGTTCTGGCGCTGGTAAGCCGTCATAAGGTGGCGGATATACCCGACTGCGCAAGCAGCCAGAAATGAGTTGCTCATCAAAGGTATGAATGTTCGCAACGGTACCTTGCAAGTGTCTCACACTAACCCGCCCTTCATTCTGCGTGATAATTCTGGAACCGAAGAGCCGTCAACAAAACTGTGGGTATCAGATATTCCCATTTCAGTAGCAAACAGTGAAATTGAACACTCTATCGTGAAGACTGGCTGTGAACTAAGATCGGCCATAAAACTTGAGTGTTACAGAGACAAAGACAACAAGCTAACAAGGTTTCAGACAGGGAGGAGGTTCGTTTTCATAACCGTCCCCTAAACACCCCTTGAGAAAACACTCGCTGTTGCCGGGTTTCAGGCAAAGATCTACCATAGGGAACAGAAGACAGTGAGAAAAGATATTGTATGTTCAAAATGCCTGCAGACCAACCACCATGTCTGTGTGTGTGTGTGAAAATGATGTGGTGTGCCTTGCTTGCAAGTTGGCGGGGCATGAGCGTGGGGACAGTGTCTGTGCTTTCTCCGGAAACAACACAGTGCAGAACATGACAGGACAAGACAGCGACAAACAGACGAACGCACTGACGGTAGTGGAGGCTCAATCTTCCATTGACACTAGTGCAGCCACACATGACAGCGCGCTGCACGTGCCAAGCGTGAGCAAAACCGACAAAGACGAACTGAACATGGTAGGCCTACAGACAAAACAAAGGGGAAGGGAGGTGGAGGTAAACAGGTGTTGTCAAGAGGGAGAAAAGAGCAGAAAACACCAGTTGACAGGAGACAGCTCACCCTATCCATGAGTATGCCACGCGTGGAGCACGGGAGACAGCGATCAACAACACCAAAGCGTCGCCTTTCTGGAGAGAAGGACCGCTCACCCGTGGACAAGTTTCCGAGGCGTGATAAAACAGACAGTGACAACGCAGAAGAACAGGGGGGGGGGGGGGGGGGGAGGGATGGGTAGAAGGCGAAGGAGAGCTACCTGATGAAAGAGAGAGGTGGGGATAACGGGTTGTCAGTGTCAGGACTTGGATTTCGATTTTGGACTGGATTACGGACGAGCCCTTTGATCACGATTTTGGTATCTAGTCTGAAAAGACTTGATATGACAACGTTCACTACCAACGTATCATGCCCTAATGGCGAGTAAACTGCGTGTATGTTCGTTGAATTGTAGATGACTGAGAAACAAATGGAAAAGAACAACCGTTGTTTAAATTTTTGAGAGAAAAAAAGTTTGATATTATTTGTTTGCAAGAAACACACATAAGTTGTAAAGATGTAATATTGTGGGAAAAACAATGGGGAGGGGAAGTATTTGCACAAGCTGGAACATGTTACAGTAAGGGTGAGGTCATTTTGACGTCAAAACATTTTGATGGAAAAATTGAATTAGTAAAAAAACAAGAACGGGTTGTTGTTATCTCTGTAGAATACAGAAAACAGTGCATTAATATTATAAATGTGTATGCTCCAAATGAATCAAATGAGAAAATGGCATTTTTCCGTTATATTAGAAATATTGTGGATGAATTTGAAACCGACTAGTTTATCTTATGTGGTGATTTTAACTGTGTGGTCAACAATGAACTTGACATTATTTCTGGCCGGCCTCATAGTAACAGAGAAATTGAAGTTTTCACAGATTTAACCAATACCTTAACTGACATATGGAGATACTTTCATCATGATGAAAAAGATTATACCTGGAACAGATTTAATCCCTTTGTTGCCAGGCGTCTTGATTATTGTTTTGTATCTAGAGGAGTGTTGTTATCGTGTGTATCAGCAGATCATATTTGTGTTCCAAGTTCAGATCACAAAGCTGTTGTTGTCGAAATGAATGACAAGGATTTTATTAGAGGTCCAGGTTACTGGCGGTTCAACAATAGTTATTTGAAAAATCAACATTTTCTGGAACAAATGAATTCACTTCTGCATGTTTTGGTTGAAGAAGCCGAGAATGATACCTCAGCAATAAACAGATGGGAATTGGCAAAAGTACAGATAAGAAATTTCTGCATTGAATTTGGTAAAAAACCAGTCGTGTAATAGGAAAAATGAAGAAATCAGGTTACAAACCCGCCTTAGAGAACTGGAAAGATTATTGATTAATAAGATTGAAAATAATGGGTTGCAAACAGAATTATTAAAATTGAAACAAAAGTTAGAATTATTAGAACTAGAAAAAGCAAGGGGTGCACAGGTTAGAGCTAGGGTGAAGTGGATAGAAGAGGGGGAAAAAACCACAATTTTTTTTTGTAACTTAGAAAAAAGACAAAAGAAGAAAAACATTATGTCACGCCTCAGCACTTTAGCAGGTGAAACAATAACCGACCAGAAATTGATTTTACAAGAACAAAAAGAATATTATACACTTTTGTATAGTCTGAAAACTGATTCTGAAAATACGGTAAAAGATAGTTTGGATTTTTTGTCGCAAGAATTTGTTCCACGCCTTAGTGAAGAACAGTCACGTTTATGTGAGGGGTTAGTAACTCCCGCAGAAGCAGCCGACGCTCTGCATCTGTGTAGCATGAAAAATGGCTCGGCCCCCAGGGTTGATGGAATTTCTATTGATTTCATGAAAGTACTTTGGAGCAAGATAAGCAGATTGCTTGTTGATTCATTTAATGAATCATTTGAAAGGGAAGAGTTATCATATACGCAAAATCAAGGGGTGATAATATTATTGCATAAAGGAAAAGATTTGGATAGAGAACGATTAAGTAATTGGAGACCAATTACTTTAACTAATACTGATTATAAGATTCTAGCTAAAGTTTTGGCAAGAAGAATGGGTTTAGTAATTAATGAACTAATCAGTGTAGATCAGGTTGGTTACCTAAAAGACAGAAATATATCAACAGTGATTAGAACGATTGATGATGCGGTTAATTACTTTAATGTTAGTGGAAAGACGGGTTATCTGCTTGTCCTGGATTTAAAAAAAAGCTTTCGACAGTATATCAAAGTCGCTACTTCTTAAAGGCACAGTAAGCCTCCCGTAAACCATCACAGAGCTCCCCGAGCGTCTATATACAGTACAAGCACACTTCCATTTGAACGCTCACCGAACGGGAACATCCTGGCTGCTTTCTGTCGAGCGTGACGGAAATTTTCAAAGAATTTATTTTCGTGAACTTGCTCCTCTACAACAATGGCGCCTCGTTTTGGTGCTGGACGGCTGTTATGAATATTCAATACCGGATATCACGCCCGGACAGTAAGCTTCCCGTAAACCATCACAGATACTGTCAGGCTTTTACACACAGTACAAACACCCTTCCATTTGAACGCTCACCAAACGGGAACATCCATGGTGCCCTACGTAAAGAGCGAGCAATTTTTAAAGAATTAATTTTGCAGATTGTCTCGAACACTTTTTGGACCCATCCTGAACTCAGGTCAAAAATGAGTTACTTCCCTTCGGGTCTCATTCTATCGATGTAAACTGGCGATAGCCGTGGATCGATGATTATCAAAATGTTTTTGGACCGTGGTGCGTTTTTGCGCTTGACCTAACTTTTAAAATCTAAATAATAAATTGACAGCTTGTTACACAAACATTCTTTGATGAAAAAAGATTTTTTTTTTCATCAAGACAAGATCAATCAATCAATCAATCAATGACGCTTATATCGCGCATATTCCGTGGGTACAGTTCTAGGCGCTCTGCAGTGATGCCGTGTGAGATGAAATTTTATACGGCCAGTAATTGCAGCCATTTCGGCGCATATTTACCTTTCACGGCCTATTATTCCAAGTCACACGGGTATAGGTAGACAATTATTAACTGTGCCTAAGCAATTTTGCCAGGAAAGACCCTTTTGTCAATCGTGGGATCTTTAACGTGCACACCCAATGTAGTGTACACGGGGGGGGAGTTCGGACACCGAAGAGAGTCTGCACACAAAGTTGACTCTGAAATAAATTTCCGCCGAACCTGGGATCGAACTCACGCTGACAGCGGCCAACTGAATACAAATCCAGCGCGCTACCAACTGAGCTATATCCCCGCCCCGATCAGTACAATTCGATTCAGTTGTGAAAGTTTGAAAAAAGAAAAGCCCGGAAGCAGGGTCACGCAAGGGTCGTAGCAGACGACGGTTTATGCCGCACATCGCCGTTCCTCTCAACAGTCAAAAGCCATCGCTAGAGTTCTTGTGAACCACAGCCGTTTGTTTCGTCCATAAAAACGTGCTATTGTAGATAAGCTCACATCGAGTCGCATTCAAATGACTAACTGACGACTACATTGTGAAAAAGGGAAACTGGATCACACGAGTTCACGATGGCTCAGGGGTAAGATAAACCACGCAAAAATAAATTCTTTGAAAATTGTTCGCTCTTGGAGGGCACCTAGGATGTTCTCAATCGGTGAGTGTTTAAATGAAAGGGTGTTTGTACTGTGTGTAAAAGCCTGACCGTATCTGTGATGGTTTACGGGAGGCTTACTGTGCCTCTTAACAGCTATTGTGTTTTCAGCGTAGCAATAGGGCCCGATATTTAGACGAGACAAGTAGTAATGCCGACGAGTCGAAGACGAGTCGCATTATACTTGTTCGAGTCTAAATATCGGACCCTATTGCTACGCTGAATATACTGTAGCGATTATATAGCTGTTCTGACCTTTATTTGTTGTTTCATACTTACAAAATGACAGTTTTTGCGTCGATGCGTTGATCTCAGGTTTTGATAGCAGACGCCGTTTCTTATGCGCATTTGTTTTGCGCAGGCGCCACACCGCTGACTTTGGAAAAAAACTCGATTTGACAACACAGGTGTTAAACAGCTTTTTATTAGTTCATTCGTATACAACAAAAAGAAGTTTGAGTTTTTTTAATTTTGAACAAGACTACTTATGAAGAAGACCAAAACACAACATCAACGGAAAACTAGAAACAACGGATGCAACAAGGGGAGGAAAAGAGAACAGCTAATCCGTACAAAGCGAGCAGACGGCAGCGACGTTTCCAGTTTGGGTGAATGGCATTCAGTATACTTGTCTCGTCATGAAGCGAATTTTTCAACCTCAGCTATAAACGACTACATGAATGTTAGTGCCATGGGTTGTACATCAATACTTCAGAGGGGAAGTGGGGTATTTAGTGTGGAGTTACGAGATAAGAAAAGCCGAATGCGAAAATGTGTGTCAGTCGGCAACTGTGAACAAAGCTCACAGGCACACAAAAACGGCTGTTCCGTTGTACTCCCCTGTTTGTACTACATCTTTCGACTTTGGGCATTTTGTGGTGTTTAGGGACAGAAAATAATAGGTTTAGTCCTGTTTCATCGGGAAGTTAGCAGAAAAGGGTATGCTATCGACATTTGTAAAGCTGAAAAACATTCCCGAAAAGAGTTTCAAGTTGTCAGTGTATGCTGTTGTCGATCCAGTCAGTGAAACATCGTGTGGTACAGGTGGGTAAACCGGAACCATGCGTCTTTGTTATTGACAATATGCTTTTGGATATTGAGAAAAATGGCCGACTTCCGTAGCATTATGCTTTGATGATCGGAAGAGACGTAGAGGTTACATGCCGAGTCTCAGTGATTATCAAAAATAATGGTCGAAGTTAGCGGATCATGAAAAATGCGAGCTTCAATTAGCTTTTGTCGGGCGTCAATCCCCGATGAAGACCTCGAAGTTTCAAATGGAAGCATGTTAATGTGTAATTAATGACAGGTAATTTTTAATGAGTTGGGGCATTCTGACCAATCACAGGATCTGTTTCATTAAAACGCAAACTTGATTGAATTACAATTACACATTAACATGCTTCCATTTGAAACTTCGAAGTCGTCATCGGGGATTGACGCCCGACCAAAGCTACGGAGCGTAGCGACGGAGGGCTTCAATTAGACTTTGGGAGGGCGTCAATCCACGATGATTACCGAGAAGTTTCATTGAAATGGAAGCATGTTAATGTTATTGTAATTCAATCTGACGACGATCTCTTTCCTGCTTTTATGCGATGGTAAACAGACAGAATTGGTTCTGTTCTGTTCACACACTACTACATGGCTTGCTGTGTCGTACCAGATTTACACGAGTTGGTTTTTTTTAAATATTGAACTGCGAGCGAAAGCGAGCTGTTCACTATTTGAAAAAGCAACGAGTGTAAATCTGGTACGACACAGCAAGCCATGTAGTATTCTGTTTATCCTACATACTGTACTTACGTGTATTTTACTGAAAATGTCCTGCATTCGAGGCAGCTATAAATTGAAGACGCTTGTTTTGGAACCTCGATCTCTTCTAAAGCCTCGTGCAATCTATTACGTCAAAGCAAAGAAACGTCACTCTGAAAGTGTGGCGTGGCGTGTTAGTTCTAAAGATTCATCGAGGGTAATTAGCGAGCGCAATTTGTGTTTCTATAATGACGTTTGTCTCGGTGACTTTGGCATCATAAGCAGTAGAAAAACAGGTCCCTGCCAGACTTGCTTGACATGACCTCATTTACATGATATACACACGTGTGATTTGAACGATTATTATCTTACGGGTGTCTCTCTCACGTATGTAGGATAATCGACAATTAATGACCGGTAATTTTTAATGAGTTGGGGCATTCTGACCAATCACATGATCTGTTTCATTAAAACGCAAACTTGATTGAATGACAATATCAATTATCGTACAAATAAAGTGACTCAGTCATAAGTGTTTGTATGTCCAGCAGATTTTTGAAAGTGTTAATAGTTTGTGCATTTTTAACAACATCAGACAGTGTGTTCCATGATGGTGCAACTCTGTTAGAAAAGAAATGTTTCCGGATATTAGTTTTCAATAAAGATTTTGTCCGTATTTTTCCTCGTTACATTAGTGGTAAGACTTCTTGAAAAAAGACTGGACTTTGAGATGATAGGCACTTGACACGAAGTCAGTTTTGGGCACTTGACACGAAGTCAGTATTGGGCACTTGACACGAAGTCAGTATTGGGCACTTGACACGAAGTCAGTATTGTGTCCGAACCACCCCCCGTGTATACTACATTGGGTGTGCACGTTAAAGATCCCACGATTGACAAAAGGGTCTTTCCTGGCAAAATTGCTTAGGCGGCACAGTTAATAATTGTCTACCATACCCGTGTGACTTGGAATAAGGCCGTGAAAGGTAAATATGCGCCGACATGGCTGCAATCTACTGGCCGTATAAAATTTCATCTCACACGGCATCACTGCAGAGCGCCTAGAACTGTACCCACGGAATATGCGCGATATAAGCCTCATTGATTGATTGATTGAGTATTGGGAAGGGGCAGGACCCCCGAATGAAGACTTCTCCCTTTTGTTAGACCTTGTTTTCTCACATGTTCTGCTCTGAGTCTGACCGATTTAACTCCATATTTAAAGGTGGTCGTCTACATTTTTGCTTTTTTTCAATAATCTTATGGTTAGATTTCGCAAAAAAGTTATGTCAGATGATGAATGAACCATGGGGAAAAAAAGTTATAGAAAAAAATATGTAAAAAAAGATTTTATTTTTGGGTAACGTGACTCACGCTTCCAATATTTTGTTTTCTGTTTGCTGAGAACATGTGCTTTGGCTAAAAATACTGACCAATCAAATTCATTATGTCACTATGCTTATAGCCACGCCCAAACAAGTGCAGGAACAGTTTGACACTGGATCTCTGTCTACGCTTTTTTTTAAACGCACGAAATGCACGGGATTTGAGAGGAGTTTTGCGCTTGGCATTTTCCAAATAAGGATATCCTACTATGAGTACAACGCTGGAATACTACAATGAATTTTCAAACGGCAACACTGGCTTCGTCTTTCCTGATCGAAAGGGGGTGTATTGTTGATAATTGTAGATAATAGACTCTGCATTTTAATGGTCAAATGGCGATTTCGGTATAAAAATGTAGACAAGGACCTCTAAGACTCGAGTCCCTCCTTTTTCTTTGACTATTCTCAGTTTTCTTGGAGCCATAGAGTACTTTGTAGTACAGTGGAACCCGTTTTTATGACGGTCATAAAAACGGGTTCCACTGTACTACAAAGTACTCTATGGCAATATGTACTTCTCATAGGTAAGGCAGGACAGCTAACATACCACCCACTGACTGCCCCACCAACATAAAAGAATACCTTCCTATGTCTGTGTCACTGGGGCCCTCACGCCCAACCCGTGTCATTCAAGTGCCTGTGCCGAGAGACAGGCCGGCGCCTGTCCTTGCTGTCGACGGAAAGATTTGAACGACCTAGTTTTGAAACTAAACAAGAAACTACCAACACGCTCAACAAACCAGTTCCAAATAATATGCTGGAAAACGAAAGCTGAGAATTTTTCATAGGAGTTGAAATTGAATGACCATTTTTTTCGTTCATGTTCCATTCCTTGTTTTCAGATGCGTGACACAGATTCGCGCCATTTCAGGACGGAAGCGTTTCTGACGCATTGTGACAGTGAAATTGTGTGCAAACGAAGGTAAGACGTCTTCGGCAGTTATCACGCTCTGTCATCTCTTTCTGAATGATTACAAGCGAAATGCGATCAGAAAGTGTGTTATTGTTATATTAGTACGTTCAATTTACTTGTCTGTTGACTCTGTATGAATGCTTCACTAAAATCAGGGAGCGTTACAATGTGCTCTCAGTCTCTCTCATTACCTGCGAAAGTGAAAGTTCAAACAAATGCGGAATTTCCTTGGTTAGCTCATCACAGGTTTCGTACCTGAAAACTATGTACACCCGCTTTTCTTTTCTTTCGGATTTGACTTCATGTTCATTTCAAGACTGAAGAGGTCTGAACATTTCGTCCATTGTTAGTCTGAATCTGTGATTGCAATTTTATTAGTCTGAAACTGTGATTGCACACGTGTGTTACTGTACAGTGTATTATGACGTGTTAGCCTCTTTGAATTAACGTTAATAATTGAATGCTAAGGAGTGCTGCAGAAAGGAAACAAACTAAGACTACCAGGTAGATCACTGGAGGTTCAACTTGATTGAAAAGCCTTACTCAGCTGGCAGTGAAACAGAACTTGATGTCCAGACAATAGTGGCGTTACATTTACAAATTACACTGACAGAACGGACAAACCGCATTAATGGTGGCTGTGGCTGATTATTTGAGTCGTGTTATGTCTAAATATAGATCCCTAGTCATGTTTGATAGAATAGGCCACGGCCAAAAGATCGTGTAGGTTACCTAGCTCAAAGTTAAGCTAGGATAGCAATTAACTGATCAAAAGATCAGACAAAGGCTCAACAGCATAAGTACCAGTCTGTCATATATCATATCATATCATATGTGGATAACATTATGTAGTGCAGTACTTGAAATATCACTGGTCTGGCTGAATGCAATGCTATCACCAGAAAAAGCCCCCTGAAACTGTGAAACTGAAAGTGACATCACACTAAGATTGCTAATAATAACACAAGTATACACAGTTTAAATTACTAACCATATGCATTTAGTTTCTAAGGAATGAGTTTTTAGTTGTTTAAATTGACATTTATAATTTCAGATTAGGGTAGACTTTGCACATACTCGAACAAGACTTGTACAATGCCTCCAGTGCGACCGATACCTCCGGCCATTTCCGGCCTGTCGGATCAGGACCTGGCTGATCAGCTCAGAGACCTGGGTGTCAACCTTGGGCCAATATTGCGTGAGTATACATCATTGAAATATTGAGGTCTGTCGTTTGTGTACTTGAGTGGCAGTTTTTGAGCGGGCTATGCATGACTTGTGACGTCAAATGACAGACCTCGATAGACAGTGGTACTTGATAGACGGTGAGAAAAGGTCAGGTGTCTATCCACTTTCCCGATTGACACATGATCGCTGACATTTGATCATGCCAACAGAATAAACAAATAGGAAACTGACAGAAAATGGATGTGAAAACTGACTTAAATTGTGGATTGGTATGACTATTATCTACTAAGTAATTATCAATATCATCAAACAAATAATCTATGCACACAGAGCTGTTCAGCAAAAGTGTGTTGCATGGGACATACTTTTCAATGACATAAAACTGGGGGATTATTTTCCCTGTACAGAAAATATATATCGTGTTACACTTTTTGTGCTCTGCCGTTCCTGTTGACAATCAAGCTTTAAAGCATGTTTGTTATCAGGAAAAATAGAACGAAAACAGATTAACTAGACTGGAAAATGTACTGACAGTGATAATGTCGTTTGGGTGTACTGCTGAAAACGTCACCTTTTGTCATTGTCTCACTTGTATTTTTGTAATGAAGGATCACTATTAATTTAAAAACAACCAGACGTTATCCTACTTTGACTTCAAGTGTGCTTACAAGATGTGTTACTATAATATTAGGGTCTCCACTTGCATCTTTCGCATGAAATGGTTGGCCTTTTTAATACTTTCTGTACGGTTTTGTTATGATTGCAAAAGTGTGTACAGCATACTCTTGCCGTAGATCTTCATGCTTGTACTGTTGTAGTTTTACTGTTTGATGTTTCTTTGTTTACAACATTAGGCAAACAACAATAAAGAATTAGGCACTATTTTTGCATGCTTTGCCGAGACAAGGGCAATTCATTTTCGGGTTTGGGCGAGCCAAGTCTTACTACATATAGTCTCTGGTCTCTGTGATTTATGACTGGATTTTAGCGTTGATGTTTAAGTTTCAGGCAAACACATTGACTAACTGTTTTGATATCGCTCGACACAATTTGGTTTTGGCCTCGTGTTATTGTTTATCTCACGTTATGTTGTGTTTTTGGCCTCATGTTATTGTTTATCTCACTTCATGTTGCAGCCACTACCCGCAGGGTGTACGAAAGACGGCTGTTTGAACTGCAGACAGGAATGAAGGCAGCACCCTCTGGTGGCTATGAACCTGTAGATGACGACGATGATGATGATGAGGATGAAGCAGATGAGGAAGATGAAGAGAGTATGTTATTGTTAAACAGCGTCGTACACCTCTTTCTGTTTGTGTGAAACGAGAGGCGTGAGATTGTTGTTTCTGTTTGTGTGAAACAAGAGGCATGAGATTGTTGCTTGTGTGAAACGAGAGGCATGAGATTGTTGTTTCTGTTTGTGTGAAACGAGAGGCATGAGATTGTTGTTTATGTGAAACGAGAGGCATGAGATTGTTGTTTCTGTTTGTGTGAAACGAGAGGCATGAGATTGTTGTTTCTGTTTGTGTGAAACGAGAGGCATGAGATTGTTGTTTCTGTTTATGTGAAACGAGAGGCATGAGATTGTTGTTTCTGTTTGTGTGAAACAAGAGGCATGAGATTGTTGTTTCTGTTTGTGTGAAACGAGAGGCATGAGATTGTTGTTTGTGTGAAACGAGAGGCATGAGATTGTTGTTTCTGTTTGTGTGAAACGAGAGGCATGAGATTGTTGTTTCTGTTTATGTGAAACGAGAGGCATGAGATTGTTGTTTCTGTTTGTGTGAAACGAGAGGCATGAGATTGTTGTTTCTGTTTGTGTGAAACGAGAGGCATGAGATTGTTGTTTCTGTTTGTGTGAAACGAGAGGCATGAGATTGTTGTTTCTGTTTGTGTGAAACAAGAGGCGCGAGATTGTTGTGTCTGTTTGTGTGAAACGAGAGGCATGAGATTGTTGTTTCTGTTTGTGTGAAACGAGAGGCATGAGATTGTTGTTTCTGTTTGTGTGAAACGAGAGGCATGAGATTGTTGTTTCTGTTTGTGTGAAACGAGAGGCGTGAGATTGTTGTTTCTGTTTGTGTGAAACGAGAGGCGTGAGATTGTTGTTTCTGTTTGTGTGAAACGAGAGGCGTGAGATTGTTGTGTCTGTTTGTGTGAAACGAGAGGCGTGAGATTGTTGTTTCTGTTTGTGTGAAACGAGAGGCGTGAGATTGTTGTTTCTGTTTGTGTGAAACGAGAGGCATGAGATTGTTGTTTCTGTTTGTGTGAAACGAGAGGCATGAGATTGTTGTTTCTGTTTGTGTGAAACAAGAGGCGTGAGATTGTTGTTTCTGTTTGTGTGAAACGAGAGGCGTGAGATTGTTGTTTCTGTTTGTGTGAAACGAGAGGCGTGAGATTGTTGTTTCTGTTTGTGTGAAACGAGAGGCATGAGATTGTTGTTTCTGTTTGTGTGAAACGAGAGGCGTGAGATTGTTGTTTCTGTTTGTGTGAAACGAGAGGCATGAGATTGTTGTTTCTGTTTGTGTGAAACGAGAGGCATGAGATTGTTGTTTCTGTTTGTGTGAAACGAGAGGCATGAGATTGTTGTTTCTGTTTGTATGAAACGAGAGGCATGAGATTGTTGTTTTGGGTACAGTGGAACCTCCATTTTAAGACCGACACAAATCTGAAAAATCGGGTCTCAAAAGGGAGGGATTCTTAGAATAGAGGTACATTTACACAGGTTATGAACAGGAAATCTGAAAACGTATGGTTCCACTGTATTTTCAAACTCCTTAGTGATCATTCTTGGTATCCCCAGATTGCACAATTTTGCTTTTTTCCCAATAAATACATTGTTCCCTTTGATGTGTTCACTCATTAGAGGATCTTCCGTTACATGCACAGCTGTACTGGATAGATGCTTGAATAGGAACTGGAAGGGTTGCAACTAAACATTTACGTTTACTACATGTTTGTGCATATGTACATAGGCATGAAAAGGAGTCTAAAACTGTGACATGCTCAGGAAAACTTTTAGCCTAAAAAGGAGACACACAAAGAAAGGCTAGACAAATCCAGTCACACTTATAAGCTCATAAACACACTATAAGTTCAAAAAGTAGTTTATTTTTAACAAACTAGTAAATTTAAATCCCGGCATATGTACATAACTTGTCACAACGTCACAAACTTCATTTAACCTTACAAGTGCACTATGACAGAAAATAAACATAACCCAAGCAAAAAACCCACATTAAATGACTTTAAATATCAAAACAACACCAAAAACAAAAATCTAACATTATTACACCCGACTAGAGCATTGTGTACATAACCGTCACATCATATCACAAAAATGCAACAAAAAAGGTGACAAAAGACGATTTCTGACCCCTCAGTACAAAACACATGTAAAAGAGATAGACACCAGACAGCCACAGCAAGGAGAAATGTAATCACAGAGGATGAAAGGAATAACATCCTTTTTCACTTCATCCGTAAATAATTGCTAAAAAATCGAGATTAAAACAACAATTTAACCACACAGAATGAAACCAACATCAAATATAGTTAGAAATGCTTACAACTATGAAGTTAAAGTGGCAAACAAGCAAAATCCAGTTATAGGAGCTAGACAATTAAAAATAAACAGCAGCAGTCAAACTTTGTTCATAACATCACAGCGTGACATAACCAAAACAGATACATTAAAACAAGAACATTCTGACCCAACAGGCAAACAAATGTATGGACATCTCCAAATAAATGAGAAGAACCCTTAAGAAGTAAAAGTTGTGGATGAAACCACCATAAATCCACTATACAGCAAAAGAAACCTATGTGTACATAACGGCACGCAAAGTCAGAGGATGAAAGTGCCCATATCAGCTAAAAATGGTGCCAAAATAACTGCAATCAACAAATCTGAGAAAGAAATTAGTAGCAAAGGGACACAGTTACCATTTTAAATCAAAAAACAAGATAACATATGTAGCAGGTAAGAGATAAGAGGGAAAAATACATTGTACATAACGCCACACTGAGACACCTAGGATTCTGAGTGATGTATCTTAAACAGATGCACACCTACAAAGGCAGAAATTATAAGAAAACAAATGACACACAGAAGGTACAAATAAAAAAGCAACTAGCAGCCCTGGAACATAAATTCAGATCATCATCAGAAAATGCAAGAAAAATGAGAATATGTACATAACATTACAACAGGAGATTATCTTTCATGCATTGAGTGCTGGTGAGTACTGCTCACTTAGATTTTGTCAGTTGGGAAATGATCACTGTTTATCAACAGACATAGGAACAAGAATACATGAAAAAGTATATAAGTGTAATATGATTGTGAAATAAGTTATCAATTCTGAAGATGGTTAAAACAGGATGTGTAAATAAAAATCTTGAAGCTCACAAAAAAAGTCTGGTCTCAGCCATAAGTCTCATGTAGGCTATGCCTCCAGAAAGATTTAGCAGCAAACATGTAAATAAAAGCCCAGTGTTCAAGGGACATCATGTAGCCGTCCTCCTTGAAGACTCGCAGGATGTTGCACACGGGTATACAAAAACAAAACAAAAACAAAAAATCTCTTCCCACAGCCCAATTCCTCAGGAAAACCTTCCAGGCTCCCTCAGCAGTAGCTTTTGTGATCTGAAAGAAAAAACGATGTGCAATTATAGATGCATGTATAGTTTCTGAAATGCTTGCAATAAATATAATGTTTGGATTTTACACTATCTGCTATCATCACAGCAAAACGATATGATGTGACGTTATGAACATTTTCAGGGTCATAAAAACAGCTGAATGCAGTCATCTACTGCTCAGCTTTTAATTCTTTTAGCAAAAAAGAACAAGATTTTATCGTAGTAGAGAACTCTCTACTGCACAGCCTTCAGAACAAGATTTCAATAACGTGTACATAATGTCACACGTCACCCAGACAAGCTATCTCGAACTAAAGGCGTGTGAAGTTATGTACACGCAGTCATGGAAGAAAACACGAATCCCACAGAGAAAAGTCTGAATCTCATAACTCGGTCATTTACAAAGAACAACAAAAAAATGAACCACAAGTCTGAAAGAACGAAAATCAAAGAAAATCATTGATAAAAATGGTAAATATTCCGCGCCTAGCCCGAAGACAGTAATCTCATGATGTGACGTTATGAACATCGCACCGTACTTTCTCAACCGATTTCCTGGCCCGTCAGAAAGTCCCTTTCAACGCAGGAACAAAAGAAATCAACATAGTAATGTTTTCCACCTATTTGTACAAAGATTCTATTTGTATTAGCTTAACCATGCATCGTACGTTATCCGTCACGACAACAGCTTCGTATCTGAACAATCAAAATAAAATTTCTTCATTGTGCGTCAGATCGGAGACTTCGTTTAGCGCGCGATATTTTCGACTTGCACTCAACCATCGTTACAAACAAACAAAACACGTCTCAAACAGCAATATGACTTACAAAATTGATAAAACTTACCATCATTGTGTACATAACACATTTCAAAGAATCACGACAAAACACTTACCTCCTGTGTTCTCTTATTTCTCGTTCGTTTCAAACGCAGACTTCTTCAAATGAAACTACGATCGCATGGCTGGAAGTCAGTAAACAAAGTTTGTTCACACCCCTTGTAGAAACGAGTCCATGCGCGGAAGAAAATATAGTACATAACTAACGCGTCACGACGCATCACGCAGTTGGCCGAAAAACCTTTCCCGTACAGCTGTTTATCATCGGATTCGTGTTTTAAACTTATTTTCACACAGAAGAATGATTTTTCATCGAAAATCAACAAAAACTTTGTTGTTCTAAAAGTTGAGAATGAATGTCGGCTCATTAATACACTCGGCCGGAAAATCACGACAGAGAATGACGTACATTCTAGCCTATGGTAATCTTCCGGTAAGCTCGACTCGGCAAATTTCGGGGCACTTCAAACTTTGCAAGGGAAAGACCGACCATTTCAGAATAGAATCTCCGTATTTTTTCTATATTTTGGACAGTGATCTGACAGTATGGGAAAGTTTGCCGAGCACACTGTACTAGGTGTCACAGAATTGCAACAGATCACCGTCAATAATCACCAACAAAACATCGATTATATTCCGCACACGTGAACCACACACTACGGAGTCATGTCCGAGCCGAGAAAAATACCTTCTTCGTCAATGCTCTTCATGTTCACGATTTTAAATAAAAAAGAAGCATCAACAACAGACCTTTTCCGGAGGTTGTATCACTTTTTCTGACTCGACGCCATTTTGTGCCTGTGACCATATAGTACAGGATGTTTGTGCATATAGTACAGGATGTTTGTGCATATAGTACAGGATGTGATTGCAGAGTTTTCCTTTGTTGCCAGACCTGAAAAGATATACCAATACACACTTCTAAAGAGAGGGAATTTTATCTCATTTTCAGTGTGAGTTGCTTATATGAAGTGACTTTCAATTTTCATGACCTCGATAGTTTTCAGAACATAGAGACAGGCTAGCATGTGTTTGTGTATTTAGAGTTTTGAGATGTGAATGTTGCAGACACCAAGAGAACTATTTAAACTTTGGTGTGGACTTTTCTTTTCTGAACAGGCGCAGACGAAGAGGTGGTGATTCAAGCGAAGCAGCCCAGGTAAAAGATATATCCTCTGGTGTAACCATATATCCTCTGGTGTAACCATCTGAAGGGGGGGGGGGGGGGGGGGGGTGTTCTCATTCTTAGATTGAAGAGACATTTCATAACTGAAGGTATGTCATGAAGAGTCCTATAATCTGTTTTTTAAACCCTTGACGTGCCATGAACGTTCTCTTTGAATAGCAGTTGCCTCGACAAACCATACATTTTTGATCTTATGAATGATATTAGCATTTGTTGATTGGAAATGTAGCTTGTGATGGTTGTAGCACTAAACTGCTGTTCATTCGGCTGATTTACAACATTAACAAACTTTAAAGCGATTTCGGTCAGAAATTAAAGTTGGTTGAAAATTTCTGCCCACGTGACCAGCAGAACAGGCGGTGTAATTTTCAGCCAGCTGTTGAAGCTTTGTCCCACCTAGTCCTGAGAGGCATAACATAGCCAATGGTGAGCGCACACGCAGACACTGAGACAGCTAAATATAGCCTCCAATCGTAGAGTGTGTCCGGGAAACTACTTGAGAATTAGGGGAGATTCGCTGGTACTGACTTATCTCGAATCTGACAGAAATGAGGCTATTTTGAGATCTTAGAAAGAAAGGGGTGTGAGCGTTCTAAATGCATACAACCTATGCAACCAGGGTAAGTGAGAGTTATGTGGAACCGATCTCAACTTATTGCCAGGTTGAGCGACTTCCAACAAAGGGAAGTTGGTTGTAGGACGGCCATATGAGCAGCACTTAAAAGTTTATGCAGTGTGTCTCCTACTTCCAGTTCTAGTGTGGGATTGTTTGTAAGATAGTCAAATTTGATACTGTATTGATTTTAAATTTGAGGTATGTTACTGAATTTGATTTAATGCTTAACAGTTTATGAGAATTTGGTTATATGATTTGGGCATCAAGCATTTCATTCAAAAAAAGTTATTTCATTCAGAAGAGTTACTTCATCAAGTTCATGCCATAAAAGACTCACCTGCTCATTTGGCAGCCCTTTATTTTATTTCAGGCAAAGAACGACCCGCACTACACGGGCAGAGGGGGAGCCGAGGACAGAGATGAGGACAGAGCCCAGGCGAGTATCACCCCGGAAACCTTTGCATCCTGACCTTTCTAGTCGTCGAACCCCAAGCCCACAGAGGTGAGAGTTCTGGGGAGGTATTCAGGACACCTTGTTAACGACACTTTACTGCAGGGTGGCGTTATTTGAGCTGTAAGTCGCCTGAAATGCCATTCATGAAACCCAGTTTCGGCCCGCTAAAGTTGCTTGACATCCCTCTCGCCGTTGCAATCGCTAGCGGCGTTCCCCCGAAAGCGGCGTATGGCGGGGTAAAAACTGTCGTACACGTAAAAGTCCACTCGTGCAAAAAACACGTAGTGTACGTGGGAGTTTCAGCCCACGAACGCAGAAGAAGAAGCTAACGCCGTGATGCCGTTGGTATTCTATTGCTGTTTGTATGGCTGTGTCCACATGTGGTATTATGCAATGGGGCCCCTTGCTGACCGTGCATCTCTCGGATAGTAGGGAAGCGTCGAGTGACAGTGATTTCCTTTGATAAGGGTGTATGTGGGGATGCGTACAGAGCAAGAAGCAAGGTAACAACCTTGATAGACATTCCAACTTGGTAACGTGAATAGCAGTTAAAATCAGAATTTTGAGCCCTGTAGCTTTAAAGGGGATGGACGCTAAAGCCACTTCAAATTTTCCACTACACTTGAATACCGTTCCTGGTCAGACCAATCCCTGCAGACATGCGTCTTTTTTTTCAAGCAAGCTGCATTTTAACAGCCTTCAAGTATCAGGAATGTAAAACCCAAAATGAGTTAATGAAGGCTAGCTGAGAAATGTAGAAGCTTCTTAATGTTTAAGAATCTTCCTTGATGAAACCGTTGTGAGATTGAAGTTTGTAGAGAGAGTGAGCATTTGTGGTACGAGTCCCTACAGTAGTAGCATTCAAGGTCTATCAGACTTCTCAATCCAGTGAACAGTAGGTTTTGTGTGACTGTGATAGCTGTGCTTACATATCTTACTGTGTTTCATTGGACATGTTCTACCTTCCATTTCCAACAGGTCAAAGTCAGAGGTGTACACTCTTGTGTGTTTAAATGTGGTAGCTCGGTTTGCGTATCTGTGTTTCTTCAGGCCTGTTCTGCCTTCCAACAGTTCCACGACCAAGTCGGAGGGTGTACACTTTAGTGTTTCAATCTGGTAGCTGTGATTGCATATCGAACGGTGTTTCTTAAGACCTGTTCTGCCTTCTAACAGATCCATGACAAAGTCAGAGGGTGTAAATTCTTGTGTTTCTATGTGATTGCTGTGCTTGCATATCTAACAGTGTTTCTTAAGACCTGTTCTGCCTTCTAACAGTTCCACGACAAAGTCAGAGGGTGTAAATTCTTGTGTTTCTATGTGATTGCTGTGCTTGCATATCTAACAGTGTTTCTTAAGACCTGTTCTGCCTTCTAACAGTTTCACGACAAAGTCAGAGGGTGTAAATTCTTGTGTTTCTATGTGATTGCTGTGCTTGCATATCTAACAGTGTTTCTTTAGACTTGTTCTGCCTTCTAACAGTTCCACGACAAAGTCAGAGGGTGTAAATTCTTGTGTTTCTATGTGATTGCTGTGCTTGCATATCTAACAGTGTTTCTTTAGACTTGTTCTGCCTTCTAACAGTTCCACGACAAAGTCAGAGGGTGTAAATTCTTGTGTTTCTATGTGATTGCTGTGCTTGCATATCTAACAGTGTTTCTTTAGACCTGTTCTGCCTTCTAACAGTTCCAAGACCAAGTCGGAGGGGGGTGGAGGCCTGCCTGTTTGGGTGAAGATCTTTGCCATCCTCATCATCGCTGCTATCGTCTTTCTCGTCGTCAAAAACATGGAGCCTGACCCCGCCAGTAACATCCCCGACCAGATTGAAATTAACGTCTGATCCTGTACCGTCGAGTTTCCATGTCTGTAATTTATTGGAATAAGTGGAGTACTAGTAAAAAGGACTTTTGCAAAACTGTGTTGGTGGCAGTTACAGTGCAATGATTACATGACGTAAAAAGCTTTGACATTGTCATGACTTCCTCTCATCTTTATCAGCACTTAAAATCAAAAAACAAGAATGGTACGTAATTGGAATTTGATTATTGACAAAACAAAATGTTTGCTTCATTGTAAATGTAACGTTTGGTTTTGTCAATAATAATCGTTCCAATTACCTACCATTCTGGTTTTTTGATTCTGAACTTTGGAACGTTGGCAGTCTGTTTTTGGATTTTTTCATTAGCACTTAATTAAAACAAAGATGTTCACTCTGTACCGGTCACATTGTTGAGTTTTACTTTACTGTGAAGACTTTCTAAGAAGGGAAAGAGTGACAGAAGACACCTTAAGCAGTTTCAAGACTGATCACGAAAGAGAAAAAAGATGCCCTGTGTTCTTCTTTCGAGACTGATTGTTTTGAAGAAGATTCATGTTTGTATCTGTTTGTTTTGGAACTGAGCTGTCTGGGAAACAATTGGTGCTGATAATGCATGTTGCCATCTATGTCCTGGTCTTGTCGCTTCAAAGGTGTAATTCAAAATTTGGACATCTTCATTCATGGGCTGAAACTGGGTATTTTCGTGTTTCTATAACCCAAGGGCGGATCAATTCACTTTGGAGGGGGGGGTTACAAAATGACTGCGAAGATAAAAGTTGACGGCGCCAAAGGCACCTAAGCCTCTAGGGGGGTCCGGGGGCATGCCCCCCCGGAAATTTTTTTTTATCCAAAGAAGCAAAATAGAGCTATCTGGTGCATCCTGAGCCAATAAATTACCTCTTTTTTGGGGGGGTGGGGGGGGGGGTTACGTAACCCGTGTAACCCCCCCCCCCCAGATCCACCCTTGATAACCCACCGAACTCTAACATGGATTTAAGGATCTTTTCTGTGCGCACTTGGTCTTGTGCTTGCGTGTACACTGGAAGGGAGATAAGGCACTAGCAGGTCTGCACATAAGCCTGGGAGATAAAAAATCTCCACCCTTAACCCACCGGGATTTGAACTCGCTACCTTCCTCATAGGAGGATTGTACATCAAATGACAGCGAGCTTCATTTTCTGCAAAACCAGAATTTTTCACTGATTTGAATTTTGAAGAGTATGTCGGGGTTCTGCAACTTAGTCGATATATTTCTAAATCCTATTAACCCTGTGTGTTATTCCTCAGAATTGTTTTTAACATTTTCTTTAATATTATGAGTGAGGATTATTGTTGACTTCAATTGCCAACCAAATTATTTTGTTCTTATTGTTTCATTACTTTGGAAGACTTTGTGTTATTGGTATGTATCAGCATTTCAGCTTATTTGTTTGTTAAAGTTTCATTTATTTGCTATCATAAGAGAATGGATTCATGGTTTTCATCAGATTTTCTATTTTGTTCATGTTTCATTTCAATGCTTGTCATTCAGTCAGGTGCCAGGAGATTGATTCCATAACTCTTGCATATGTTTTCTATATTTAGAGCAGTTACGTCCCTTGTTTCTTAGGTCACGAAATTGTACAGTTGTGAATGGTGTAACTGAACTCACCTGTAGTTTTTTGTGTGTGCTCATGTAAGGTGTTTTTCTCATTGATACATAGAATGTATATTCTGTAAGTTTAGATGTTTTCTAGTTGGCTCTAATTCGCATTGTTCATAGTGTTATGATATTCATCATGGCAAAATTAGATTGACGTGTCTCGTGCTTTGTTTCACAGTCAAATATGCTAAGCGGTTTCCCCTTGGTTACATAGATAAAAGTTTTCATGCCGTGAAGAAATGTCTCAAACATGCTTTATCTTTTGGCTAGTACCACCTCCTTACAGTTGATTTTTAAAAAATCTTTGTTTTGTTTTTAAGTATGTAGATCCCTTCTGGTTCCGACAGACATTTTGGTATGATACTGCACCCCTGGGAACTACAATACGATTTCCCCGTATTTTGTACGCATGCTTGTCTAGAATACGATCAGTACGGTCAGTGGAAAAAAAATACTTTTCTTCACAAGCGCATCCCAAAAGCTGATCAAGCATTTGTTTCAAATGTATTGGTAAACTTAATAAAGGCGTGTGAAGCTTGTATGAATCATGATGTTCAAATTCTGCGAGAGTCACAAGAATTTCGATGAGTTGGAGTATCAGTTTATTGACATGCTCGCATCTTTCATGCCTTGCGTTTTATTATTCATACAAGCTTTGAAAATATAGACTGACATGGTAAAAATGTATATACATTTTGATAAATGCATTAAAATCACTTTAGTGTTCATTTGCGTGGTGAGAGAGTGTTCCTTTATTGCTTCCGTTTGATGAGGTCTTCCAGCATCTTCTCGCACATCATCAGACATCTTGGCAAATGGAAGAACCCTGAAATAAAAACATTAAAAAACATATATGGACCGACTGTTAACATTTTAAACTCGAGAATAAAAAACCTAAGAAAGGTTGGTTCATGAAATGTTGAATGATAATCACTGAGGAAATGAAACATTTACAAGACCTGGATCTGTTGAAGTTTAAAGCGGAAGCACATGATACACAACAGATAAATAGTAATGAAACCGTGAACACTTAGCTTCTGATGTTGGGTGTGCACTTTCAAAGATGGCAGGAAGCCATTGTACTTTGTCGTCCACTTAAGATCAATAGGTCAAGGTCTTGGTGAATGTTTCATTTTGTCTATGATTGAAGGGATGCTATAGATCTGACTGGAGGAAGTTTCTGGTCAATCTGTGGAATCCTCTGTACAGTGGAACCCCACAATTTCAGACTTCCTCCATTTTAAGACCTTGTTTCCTCAGACTTTCTGTTCATAACCTCTGTCAAATTTCCCCCATTTTAAGACTATTTTCTCAGTTTTGTTGAGGTCTCACAAGGGAGTTCCACTGTCCATGTATCTAAATCTAGGCCAAAATGGCACGATTTGCTCAAAAATGCATCACAAGGATGGTAATGAATTCAAAGTGAGCCAATTTAAATTATAAACACTTCTTTTTGCAAAGTGAAGTCGGTCCTGCGCAGTAGCATTATTTGTAACCGGGTATAACTTTGGAAGTGATCTGAGGGCCTTTTTCTTTGGTTTTAACCCTTTCAATGTTCCATAAACTACTGGTTCATGTTCTTTGATTCCTGATTGCAAAAGGGTGTTTATGTAATTTGAGATTAAGAATTTTTAACAGTGTAATAAGGGTGAAGAGTGACAAGACGTGCAGATTTTACTGACAAACTTTGTCTAATTGTGGAGTTGAGTTATCTTTCAAGTACAGTAGAACCTGTCTTGGTGACCACCTCTCGATAAAGACCACCTGCCCATAAGGACCATCCCACAGGATCCCCAAGGAGTTATTTCTATATAATTCACCTTTCCATAGCGACCACCTGCCCATAAGGACCATCCCCAAGGAGTTATTTCTATATAATTCACCTTTCCATAGCGACCACCTGCCCATAAGGACCATCCCACAGGATCCCCAAGGAGTTATTTCTATATAATTCACCTTTCCATAGCGACCACCTGCCCATAAGGACCATCCCCAAGGAGTTATTATTTCTATATAATTCACCTTTCCATAGCGACCACCTGCCCATAAGGACCATCCCACAGGATCCCCAAGGAGTTATTTCTATATAAATCACCTTTCCATAGCGACCACCTGCCCATAAGGACCATCCCACAGGATCCCCAAGGAGTTATTTCTATATAACTCACCTTTCCATAGCGACCACCTGCCCATAAGGACCATCCCACAGGATCCCCAAGGAGTTATTTCTATATAATTCACCTTTCCATAGCGACCACCTGCCCATAAGGACCATCCCACAGGATCCCCAAGGAGTTATTTCTATATAATTCACCTTTCCATAGCGACCACCTGCCCATAAGGACCATCCCACAGGATCCCCAAGGAGTTATTTCTGTATAATTCACCTTTCCATAGCGACCACCTGCCCATAAGGACCATCCCACACGATCCCCAAGGAGTTATTTCTATATAATTCACCTTTCCATAGCGACCACCTGCCCATAAGGACCATCCCACACGATCCCCAAGGAGTTATTTCTATATAATTCACCTTTCCATAGCGACCACCTGTTTATAGCGACCACTGTGGTCGTTACAGACAGGTACCACTGTATGTGCAAGTTGGTGTACCAAAAGATCATGTGCTAGGTGGTGCTCCATCTCTTTATGGTCCAGTCCTTGTGTAAGCAATCATGTGCTAGGTGGTGCTCCATCTCTTTATGGTACAGTCCTTGTGTAAGCAATCATGTGCTAGGTGGTGCTCCATCTCTTTATGGTCCAGTCCTTGTGTAAGCAATCATGTGCTAGGTGGTGCTCCATCTCTTTATGGTCCAGTCCTTGTGTAAGCAATCATGTGCTAGGTGGTGCTCCATCTCTTTATGGTCCAGTCCTTGTGTAAGCAATCATGTGCTAGGTGGTGCTCCATCTCTTTATGGTCCAGTCCTTGTGTAAGCAATCATGTGCTAGGTGGTGCTCCATCTCTTTATGGTACAGTCCTTGTGTAAGCAATCATGTGCTAGGTGGTGCTCCATCTCTTTATGGTACAGTCCTTGTGTAAGCAATCATGTGCTAGGTGGTGCTCCATCTCTTTATGGTACAGTCCTTGTGTAAGCAATCATGTGCTAGGTGGTGCTCCATCTCTTTATGGTCCAGTCCTTGTGTAAGCAATCATGTGCTAGGTGGTGCTCCATCTCTTTATGGTACAGTCCTTGTGTAAGCAATCATGTGCTAGGTGGTGCTCCATCTCTTTATGGTACAGTCCTTGTGTAAGCAATCATGTGCTAGGTGGTGCTCCATCTCTTTATGGTCCAGTCCTTGTGTAAGCAATCATGTGCTAGGTGGTGCTCCATCTCTTTATGGTCCAGTCCTTGTGTAAGCAATCATGTGCTAGGTGGTGCTCCATCTCTTTATGGTCCAGTCCTTGTGTAAGCAATCATGTGCTAGGTGGTGCTCCATCTCTTTATGGTACAGTCCTTGTGTAAGCAATCATGTGCACCGCAACAGCTCTGTACAGGCTTGCACATGTGAAAAGATCCTCCTTCCACTTAGTTACATGCCAAAAATCAAAAGCCTGGCTGCTGCTTGTAAAGAGTGAGAATTGTTGTATTTCGCATATTGACGTGTCTCAAAATGAATCCAACAACCAAAACTACCACACTGCGGCACAAATCCGAAAACAAAGAGACTGCCAACTTTCCAAAATTCAGAATAAAAAAACCCAAGAAAGGTAGGTTGTTGGAACGTTGGTTATTGACAAAACAATACATTCACAGATATTTCGACCCCACGGTCTTTAAAGTGATTCTATGTCATTCATTTCATCATACAATCATTCATTCGCTGAGCTTCCTGACGAGTGGACGTAAACTGATAGAACTATCAAGATAAATTTTGTGTGAATATTTGTTTGTCTGTTCACTTAAAAGACCGTTGGGTCGAAATATCTGTGAATGTATTGTTTTGTCAATAACAAACGTTCCAACAACCTACCTTTCTTGTTTTTTGATTACCACACTGCACATTCAGCAGGCAAGCTGTAGAGTTTTGAAACAGTGGAACCCCCCTTTTAAGACCTCCAAAAATCTGAGAAAATCAGGTCTTATAAAGGAGGGAGTCTTAAAATGGAGGTAAATTTACATGGGTTATGAACAGAAAAAGGTCTTAAAAAGGAGGGAGTCTTAAAATGGAGGTAAATTTACATGGGTTATAAACACAAAAGAAGGGAGTCTTAAAATGGAGGTAAATTTACATGGGTTATGAACAGAAAAAGGTCTTAAAAAGGAGGGAGTCTTAAAATGGAGGTAAATTTACATGGGTTATAAACACAAAAGAAGGGAGTCTTAAAATGGAGGGAGTCTTAAAATGGAGGTAAATTTACATGGGTTATGAACAGAAAAAGGAGGGAGTCTTAAAATGGAGGTAAATTTACATGGGTTATGAACAGAAAAAGGTCTTAAAAAGGAGGGAGTCTTAAAATGGAGGTAAATTTACATGGGTTATGAACAGAAAAAGGTCTTAAAAAGGAGGGAGTCTTAAAATGGAGGTAAATTTACATGGGTTATGAACAGAAAAAGGAGGGAGTCTTAAAATGGAGGTAAATTTACATGGGTTATAAACACAAAAGAAGGGAGTCTTAAAAAGGAGGGAGTCTTAAAATGGAGGTAAATTTACATGGGTTATGAACAAAAGGAGGGAGTCTTACAATGGAGGTAAATTTACATGGGTTATGAACAAAAAAAGGAGGGAGTTTTAAAATGGAGGTAAATTTACATGGGTTATGAACAGAAAAAGGAGTGAGTCTTAGAATGGGGGGGGGGGGGGGGGTCTTTAAAAGGGGGATTCCTCTGTACTTACCTTTCCAAGGACCCCCTTTGAATTTGTGCGTGATTTCTCCCCTTCTGTTGAGGTAGCCATACCAGTCGCCATGAGCTGTGTCCACAAACTGAAAATAAGTTTACAAAAATAAAGTTATCTTTCCAAAAAAAGTTTATTATCAGGACACAGTTAATGCAGAAAAAGACAATAATCATTATTAGTATCACATCTTTTCTTCCTATAGTCTGTGGTCGTGGTGTCCTTCAGCTAGATTTATTACACAATGTCTAGACTACTCCGGCAGGATCTCTAAATTCCTTCAGGAAGGTGACAATTGTCATTGCATGTTTCAAATTGAGTTAAAAAAAACCACCAAACCCTGCTACCGTATTGAAAAACACACAATTGCACTTACAGCTGTCCAATCAAATTATCTGTTCAAATGCTTGGCTGTGTGCATTTAAATGGGAACAGTGGTAATACATTCACTTGAGTGATGGAAGACCCTGTACGTATAAGGACAGACTGGACAATGCACAAACGTGGTTTTTTTTTTAAATGTTTAAAACAAATTCTTTTTTACAATACATTTACTCGTGATGTTCACATTCAATTTCATACACAATGAGTCTAATGAACTTAAAACACCGACTTCACACATACATGAGAGTAACTGTAGTCAAAGACGGTAGCAAAGTTGGCCAGCAGTTTGGTGTCCCCGGTCTCGGTGTAGGCCATCAGCATGGCGATCATGGTCTCGTTGTGCCCCCACCACAGCTTCATGTCCCACTCCAGTTGCACGGGCGACTCGCCATCCACGTCCACAAAGTAGAAGAGGCCGCCGAACTCCGGGTCCCAGCCGCGCGAGAAGGAGGTCGTGATGAAGGTGTCGATGGCTAAGGTCTGCAGAGTCTTGTCCCCTTTGGTCTTGGCTATCTGCAGCAGGAACCAGCCCGCTTCTATGGCGTGACCTGCAGGGAAAAGAGGGAGTGGAGATTTTAAGTTGTTACAGTACGTCTAACTTGAGATTTTTAAGAAGATGTGAAAAACAGCAATCAAAGTGTCACTGAATGGCTAAGGTCTGTAGACATAGTCTCTTCCCCTTTGGCCTTGGCTATCTGCAGCAGGAACCAGCCCGCTTCTATGGCGTGACCTGCAGGGAAAAGAGGGAAGGGAGAGTTCTAAGATGTTACGTCTATATCGAAATTTTAAGAAGATGTGAAAAACAGCAATGAAAATGTCAATGGCTAAGGTCAGTATGTAGAGTATTGTCCCTCACGGCCTAATTGGCTGTCTGCAGCAGGAATCAGCCGGCCTCTATGGCGTGACCTGCTGGGGAAAGAGGGAGTGGAGAGTTCCAAGTTGTGAGAAGTTACCTGGGTTGCCACTGTATGGGTAAGGTTGTGTGAGAAGTTACCTGGGGTCATTAGCCGTCCTGCGGAACCTGGCAGCTCCTTGCCGTCTGGCGTCACGTTCTCCAGCACCACGGTGCCGTTCCTCTGAAAATCACAGCGGGTTGTCTTCACTACAGTTTGTTTGTTTGTTCATTCATGGGCTGAAACTCCCACGGCTTTTACGTGTATGACCGTTTTTACCCCGCCATTTAGGCAGCCATACGCCGCTTTCGGAGGAAGCATGCTGGGTATTTTCGTGTTTCTATAACCCACCGAACTCTGACATGGATTACAGGATCTTTTTCGTGCGCACTTGGTCTTGTGCTTGCGTGTACACACGGGGGTGTTCGGACACCGAGGAGAGTCTGCACACAAAGTTGACTCCGAGAAATAAATCTCTCGCCAAACGTGGGGACGAACTCACGCTGACAGCGGCCAACTGGATACAAATCCAGCGCGCGCTACCGACTGAGATACATCCCCGCCCCTTCACTACAGTCACTCTGTATGTTAGGCCGGGAAACTTGCACTTCTCTGGCGGCTAAGAAGTTGATGATTTGACGTAGGGAAGTGCCGTTTAGTAGTGATATGTCATATTTTGGCAACAACTGCAGTTAAAAAGAAAAGGGGACAAATATGCGACGATTTCAGAATGCAGTTACTCCCTATTCGTCTTCACGCGGCTCTTCAAACTGTCCTTGGTGACGCCATTAATGACTATAACACTCGATTTTGAATCTGGAATTTGTTGAGGACACACTACCCGTAGTCCAAGATGGACTTGCCGAAGATACGACAGTGTTTCCCAACCGTCGTGACCGACTGCACGTGCTACTGAACAACTTCACAAAGACACAACAAGGAGTTCCACAAAGCCTTAATAGACGATTTCCGAAAAGTTTTCCCACGTGACATTAGGCCTCTATATATAGGCCATGCACTGAGTCACTTGCGAGAAGGCGTACGTGTCTCAAACACGTGTACGGGAAGCACACGGCAATGTTTGTTTGCGCAAATGCAAGGGCACTCACTCTTTCAGAACCCATACAAACTGACCCGACAGAGTTATTCCAAAAAATCATTTATCGCCAAGAACTTGACCAATACTGACCTGCACGTGCTTGTTGACCTCCTCGAGACACCACTGCTCCGTCTCGTCGTAGTTGGCGGCCAGTGCCGGGTCCATGGTGGTCAGCTGGTCGATGAGACACAGGAGCATCATGGGCACGGCCAGACTACTGACCGGAGTGTTGCCTGCCAGCTTCTCCCGGCCCAGCCCCGAGTCGTCCTCTCGCACCCAGCACAGAATACGGCTCATCATGGCCACGGCTTCCTCCTGTGTGAGATATGTAAGGTTCCCTATTTTCATAAACCGTGTGTGTGTGTGTATGTGTGTGTGTGTGTGTGTGTATGTGTGTGTGTGTGTGTGTCAGTGCCAGTGCCTCATATTGATTGATTGAGTGTGTGTCTGTGTCCGTGCGTGCGTGTGAGTGTCTTTGCATGAGTTTGTCAGTGTGTTGGCTTGTCAGTACCACTGTGTGTATGTGTGTGTGTGGGTGTACGTGTACGTGTGTGTTGCTGTGAATCTCTTTGCATGAGTTTGTGTGTGTGTTGACTTGTCAGTATTGTGTGTGTGTGTGTGTATGTGTGTGTTCAGTTTGTGCGTGCGTGTGTGTGTGTGTGCCGGCCGTTGTGTGCGCGTGTGTGTGTGTGCTGCAGTCAATTGTGTTTCTCTTGATATGTTTTCCCCACCCTGTACTGCGCATCGCCAGTGGCCCGGTGTAGCTCGGACATGGCCATGAGGTAGAAGCACTCGGAGAAGATGGTGCGCTGTGTCTTGAGGGGCAGGCCTTGTCTGGTCAGCGACAGGTAGCACTTGCCCGTGTCCTGTCGCTTCATGTGGGCCAGCACGAACTTCCCACCTGCAGGACAAGTTGCCAGGTAATTAGTTTTGCACTGAAGCACTGAAGAAATATTATTCTTATTTCCTCTCATAGATTCAAATGTCTTGAGGCAATGCCAACCTCCCCCGCGCCACTCCTCACAACATATCTTCCCATGTAAATGATGGTGTGGTGTGCACCACAACATATCTTCCCATGTAAGTGATGGTGTGTCGTGCACCACAACATATCTTCCCATCAGATGGTGTGTCGTGCACCACAACATATCTTCCCATGCATGTAAATGATGGTGTGTCGTGCACCACAACATATCTTCCCATGTAAATGATGGTGTGTCGTGCACCACAACATATCTTCCCATGTTAATGATGGTGTGTCATGCACCACAACATATCTTCCCATGTAAATGATGGTGTGTCGTGCACCACAACATATCATCTTCCCATGTAAATGATGGTGTGTCGTGCACCACAACATATCTTCCCATGTAAATGATAGTGTGTCGTGCACCACACCATATCATCTTCCCATGTAAATGATGGTGTGTCGTGCACCACAACATATCATCTTCCCATGTAAATGATGGTGTGTCGTGCACCACACCATATCATCTTCCCATGTAAATGATGGTGTGTCGTGCACCACAACATATTTTCCCATGTAAATGATGGTGTGGTATGCACCACAACATATCTTCCCATGTTAATGATGGTGTGTCGTGCACCACAACATATCTTCCCATGTTAATGATGGTGTGTCGTGCACCACAACATATCTTCCCATGTAAATGATGGTGTGTCGTGCACCACAACATATCTTCCCATGTAAATGATGGTGTGTCGTGCACCACAACATAATATCTTCCCATGTTGTTAATTGGGAAACGAGCATGTTGCTTCCCTTTTTGACATAATTATGCCAAAAATCATTGTCCTTCCTGATTCCTGTTCGGAGTGGGAATTTTTCGATGGATTCATTTAGCGAACTGATATGCCGGGTGTCGCTGAGGTACGAAATTAATTTAGCACACGCACGCACGCACGCACACACAATGACACACACACACATTCACACACTCACACACACACACACACACACACACACACACACACACCCAATCTCTCAGTGCCGGCACAGGGATTGTTGGTTGAAGAAATGTTCATCTCCCTTCATCCTATGCACAGAGAGCAGGCGTGCTGTGATAACTCACCATTTTCTGCCGCTTCCAACATTTCTGCCGTCTTGAAGCGATCCACTTCGTTGTACAATCGTGCATACATCCATACCTGTAATTTGCAAACCAGCACTGCTGTATCAGAGAGAGAGAGAGGCGGGAGAGAGAGAGAGAGAGAGAGAGAGAGAGAGAGAGAGAGAGAGAGAGAGAGAGAGAGAGAGAGAGAGAGAGAGAGAGAGAGAGACTGACTGACTGACTGACTATTAGGGTTTAACGTCCTCTTAGACCAACTGGTCTATATTGGGACAGGTATTGGTAATACGCTGAAGATATGGTGTGATACTTTGATTCGAACAAGCCCGCTGTGGCCGTCTTCTTCGACACACCAGCATTGGGTTTGTCTCGTCAAAGTATCGAAATACGATCATGATAATCAGAGACGAGAGATGATGCATGCGTGTCTTTGTGTTTTCCAAGCCCTGAGACTTTCGCTGTGAACGTGGGATCTTTTTCGTGCGCATGTGTGCACACGGGGGTGTTCGGACACCGAAGAGAGTCTGCACAAAGTTGACTCCGAGAAATAAATCTCTCGCCGAACGTGGGGATCGAACCCACGCTGATAGCGACCAACTGGCTACAAAGCCAGCGCGCTACCAACTGAGCTACGTCCCCGCCCGAGAGAGAGAGAGAGAGGGAGAGAGAGAGAGAGGGGGGGGGGGCAGACAGACAGACAGATAGGGTGTGTATCGATGAGATCGCGCGCACGATCGTGTGTGTGATTGTCTTTATGTCAATGTGTTTGCCACTGTGTGTGTGTGTGTGCGTGTGTGTGTGTCTGTCTGTCTGTCTTCATGTGTTTTGTAATCACACAGACACGCACTATGACTGTGACAATCAAGAATACCTGTCTGGCCTCAAGCCAGGTGTACTTGGTTTCATCGTACACATGACCGTCCTCTCCCAGGCAGATGAAGAACCCACTGCACACAAAAACAATCTCATTTATTTATGAATGTTTTTATTTATTTAATTTTTTTTACATTTTTTATTTTTTATTTTTATTTTTTTTTTATCTATTTATGTATTGATTTGTTGATTTATTCTTGGTCGACTCATTGATTTATTCACAGATTTATTTACAGATTTATTCATTGATTCATGGATTGATCAGATGGTTTATTGGGAGGCTTTTTATTTACTTATTCAAATCATGTATTGTTTTGATGCTATGATTTCGTTCTAGAGCACAAAGTTTCATGGCTCCCCGCCATCGATGACTCTCAGGTAAAAGTGTAGGTCCGTTAGATGACCTGCTATCATGATGTCTTGAACTTGAACTTGAACTTGAAGTTTACTATGAGGTAGGCTGTGTAGCCTTTACATAGGTCCTATTACTAGACTGTAGCATGCGTGGCGGGCTATTCTACAATCTAGACGAGGCAGGTAGGGTTGTACATTGGCGCCAGAAATTGTCTATCCTGGTCTTAAAGCTGTTGACTGATGGCGCTGTTACTGCCTCTTCAGGCAAACTGTTCCAGGTGTTCACTACTCGCTGGGAGAAGTAATTGCTTCGTACGTTCAGTCTACAGTGGTCTTTGCCGAGTTTCAGAGAGTGGCCTCTAGTGTCTCTACTGCTGATGGGCTCAAAGTGGGGTCTGTCCGCTTCGTACATGCCGTGCACATACTTGAAGGTATCTATCATGTCGCCCCGCAGGCGACGGTGTTCCAGGCTTGGAAGTTTCAGAGCTTTCAGCCTCTCACAGTAGGGCTCGTCTTTCAGACCTGGAATGAGTTTGGTCGCTCTGCGTTGCACGTTCTCCACTTCAGCACATAGCGCCTTGTGGTGTGGCTGCCACACTGAGTGCCCGTATTCCAGCTTGGGTCGGACCAGACTCTTGTATAGTTGGATGAACATTTCCTCCGTCAGGTAGTCAAAAGTTCTCCTGATGACGCCCACGACCACGATCTGGTTGGCCTTTCCAGAGACTATGCTGACGTGTTCTTTGAAGCTCAGTCTGTTGTCGACGTGCACACCCAAGTCTTTCTCCACCTCACTCTCCTGTAGCTCAATGTTGACATCCACCCCTCCCCTCTTCCCCTTCATAAAGTACTTTGCCTCGGACTTCTTGTTGCCGAGCTTCAAGGCGTGACACTTCTCTGGGTGGAAGCGGAGCAGCCAGTTGTCCGACCGTGCCACTGTTGTAGACTGTCCAGGTCATGCTGTAGTGCCTCTGGTCCCCCCTCTGTGTCGCTGCGAGTGTAGACCTTCGTATCGTCGGCGAATAGGCGGATAGGACAGGAACACACCTCCGGCAGGTCGTTGATGTAGATGACGAAGAGTAGAGGCCCGCAAACGCTGCCTTGCGGCACGCCGCTAGTGACTTTAGCTTGCTGTGAGGATGCTCCGTTGACCACTACGCACTGGGTTCTGTCAGTGAGGAATGACTCCACCCATCCTAGGACCTTTCCTTGGATTCCGTGGGCCGCAACTTTCGACAGCAGACGTTTGTGAGGCACCGAATCGAACGCTTTCATAAAATCAGTGTAAATGATGTCCACACTCCCGCCAGCGTCAAGAACCTCAGTCCAGGCGTCCAACACATCCAGGAGTTGAGTCACGCATGACCGGCCTGCGACGAAACCGTGCTGCTCTTTGTGGATAAGGTTATTCTCTGCCAGGTGCTGCATGACTCTTGACCGTCAGAAGGTTACTATTTTCTGTACTGACTTCGACTGATATGATAATAACTGAAGTAGTTTTGACAACTCACCCACACTGTACGTCGTGGGAGTGTGTCTGCCAGAAACGAACACTTCTGTCCAGATCCGCTCGAATCTTCTCCAGAAATTCTCCAAGACGATGCTCAGGATCCGCCATTGTGAAATACCGCGAGGAAGAACAACAGTCAACAACAAAAATAACAGGCCTTCTTAGCAAATGAGAAATAGCCGATCTGTACACACTATCTTGCCTTTATAGTTCTACTGGTGCAAATGCACCACAACGTAATCTAATCCTTCACTTTGATTACATTGTTGTTAGAGTGCGTCCGGTGTCACGATTTCATCTTTCGCCTGTGTACATATTTCCCCCTCGACATACACTCAAGACTGAAATGTTGTTTCCTGGTAAAATTAAGAAGTGAAATTATTTATGGACGAAAAGCATGTCAGTTTCTTGCATGTGAAGAAAATTGGTGGTAAAATTTAATGGATTTCACCCCCAAAATCGAATTCTTCGAAAACGTGTACTAAGTGGTTACGTCCCTTGAGTTAGAAGGAAACATTTTAGGATGAATCAAATTTCTAAGTTAAATAAAACAAATTGGTTGGACAAATTTGGCCCCATGAATGTAAGGTACACAAGGTCGCTCATCAGTACTATCGAAGGGTGTTTTTTGGTTCAGTGTAGAGTTTACTAGGTCAACGAGGCCGAGAAGCGAAATATCAACACGGCGAAAGATGAAAACGTCACACCGGCAGGCGTAGCCGCATACAGTGATCAGAACAACCTATGACCTAGAAAATAACTGTGATTTTTGTCTATGTCAGGTCATATGCCATCTGCTGACTGTTCCGGGCTGAAACGTATTTTCTTTTCCTGAAAACAAATCTTGCACACAATGAGCTGAAGTCTGTGTCGAAACTGTACTACTGAATTTGCTGCGCAGGGAGTAGATAGGTAACAGCCTGGCTGACACGTTCACTTTTCTGTACACTTTTACTTTATTTAGGCCATAGACACATTGACAAGAAGTTACACTCCAGTAATGCTATAACAGCACAGGGGAGGATCAGTTCATTTTATGGGGGGGGGGGGGGGGTCCCAAAAGTATATTGTGAAGATATGGGTGTGAAGGCGCGAACACGGCGGCACCGAGCCGACGGCGCGAAGCGCCTTGCTTGCTAGGGGGGGAAATTTTGAGAAAAATTTTGAGAAAAAAAAGATGCAAAATGGTGCAATCTGGTGCATTCTGAGGATGATCATTACCAGTTTCAGGCAGCAGATTTTGTCACTGATTAATACCCAAAAAATTGAAACTCAATGTAAAACTGAAGAAATGCACCATAAAAATATTTTTATTATTTGGCTGGGGGGGGGGGGGGGGGGGGGGGTCCGGAAACCCCAGAACCCCCCCCCCCCCTCGTCCGCCCCTGCAGCAAGTGATACATTAGAAGTATGAAGTATTAGACAGTGAGTTCAGTCATGGTTCAGTCAAGCGGATATACTGCTGAGCGAACAGGAGCAGGTTAAAACTTCCATTGACATTGTGCAATCTTTCTTTCTTTTTCTCTGAAAAACAGGCTACAATTCAGAAATTTGATATCAGCACGGGTGCGTGTGTTAGACTAGCAACTCGAGACACTCTCGATTTATCTTTGTGATTTCTTTGTTAAAACATAAGTCTGCTTTCTTACACTGTCCACGGATAAAGTGAAATCGTGCGTTGACTCTATACAGCAGTAACTTGTTAAATAGTTTGGATACTCAGTGATCCCAGTAACTGTGTCAGTGCGTCAGTGCGTGCGCGTGTTTGTATGCTGCATGCGTGTGTGTGTGTGCGCGCGCGCGCCGCGTGTGTGTGTCAGTGTGTGCGTGCGTGCTACGCGGCGGGATGATGCGTGTGCGCGGGCATGGAAGCAGCACAGCAGTGGCAAGACGACCATGTAAACCATTTGACTGAAATACCGTGCTCAGTTTCCTTTCGACGATCACACGACACAACTGAATCGATTTGGGTCACTGACGTTTCGCAACAGGATCTGCGCTGTAATTATTCTTTGCGTACACACACACACACACACACACCGACACAGCTTTGATAGACATTTAGCAAAAGGGAGGCATCACTGATCAGCTAGTGTATTATTCAGTCTTTGAAGTTTTTACCCAATAATTAGGAGTAAACAGGGAGTGACTGCATGCGAGATAATAAACTAAGAAACGTTGTTCAGTGTCATTAATTTTTTGTTTGTATATTTCGTTGCGAGTCCAGTGTATTATAGGTATTACTCCCAATAATTAGGGTTAATGAAACAGGCTGAGAAGCTTCAGAAAAAAAAGTGGGAAAAAACCCACGGTCTGCATTCAGTTATTTTACATTTTTATCAGTGCAAACCTAGGGAAGGAAGGGGCGGAAATCCCTGACCCCCCCCCCCCCCCCCCCCCCCCTCTTAGTCAGTGTTTGACAGTTTTTATTTTTTCTCTCCTCATTTTTTTTAAAATGATGTTATTTATCCTTTGTGCTATTTCCATCTTTCTGTCTTTCTTTCTGTTACCATCTCCTTTTCGTCAAGTTATTTCTTTCCCGTCTGTCTTTCTTTGTGTTGTTCTGTCGAAAATCAGTCTCGATGTAATGACAGCGATACATGCATCAACAAGATGTCGTAAAAAGATACTTGAAAAACATACTCTTTTTGAACCAGGACTTTTTGAGCAAATCCCTATATGCACAAAGTTGCCTTAAATGTCTCAAAAACGTCAAAATTAGAAGAAGAAAAATCAAAAAGCATGGAACAACCCCTGTTGTTTACGACAACCATAAATAACTTTTGACGGTTCGGTTTACGGCAAAGCGTCACGCCCCCGATGAAAACAACGAAACCGAAAATGATGATCTATTCTGTTGGTGGGTGACACGCTGTATTGAGACACCATGAACGTTTTTGAGAAGAAGACGGAGTCTAAAGTGACTCTAGACGACACGGTTCTGTTGACGGCGTACATAGAAGCAGCACAGAAGCAAGACGATCATGTTGTAAGTTTGAAATATTGCTTTCCTTTCCACGATCATACGACACGAACGATCTGGGTCACTGACGTTTCGCAACAGGATCTTAGCTGTAATTATTCGTTGCGTACGTTGACATGCCCAGTACAGTATGCCTCGTATGTAATTACTCCCCATATTCCGAAACTCACAGAGAGTTGGTTGCGTCATCAAACCTACAGCTCATCATATTAACATTATAATTTATAGTAGTCTTATACATATCACGTAATTGTATAGTTTACATCATGATTCTGCAAAAAAATAATTCATTACTTGATGTAAGGGCCCTGATGTCAAAAAGATTGCACTTCTTCTCATTTTAACAGCAGAATAGCACAGACCTTGGTGACATTTCAAGTAGACCTAAATTGCAGATCCATTTATTCTTGACAAAGTACCTTAAAAAAGAAGACATTTTCCCCTACTTTACATCTGAATTTCACTTTATCAAAGGTTTATTCAGGAGGCATAGAAAGGCAATATATCGCAGTCTTGAATTGTGTGTGCGTGTGTGCCCCCGTGCGTCACTGTGTTAGTGTTTGTTGATCATATCTGTAGCAGATATGGCAGGACACATTTTGATGTTTCATCTATTCAGAACAAAATACATCTTCATAAAGCACTGTTACATTGATACTCATTTCCACAGATCCAACTTTTTGTGTCAGGAATTAAGATTCAAGTCAAGATAGTACCGTATTCTTGAACTGTGCAACAGTTTTGCAGATTGATTTCCAAATTGTTTAAACCATTCAGAATGTAATGTTGGAATAGCAAAACTGAAGTCAGAGTCACATGGTCTCTTTGGATATTTTCCTGATTTTGATTATTCTCAACTTTCATGTCTGTCATGTGGATTTTCAGGAATACGTTGTTAAAGTTCAACGTGGACCCCTGAAAGACAACTCGTGGCAGATAGTTCGACGTTACAGCGACTTTGCAAATCTCGAAGCACAGCTGAAGTTGGCCAATGTGGAACTGCCCCTGCCACCGAAAAAAGTGTTTGGCAACTTTGACAGAGACTTCATTGCTGCCAGGCAAAGTGGACTTCAGGTAATTTGAGGACAAAAGTCCTTATTCAGTCATATTTCTTGTAGTGTAATGTAGAGTATTATGATTATACAGTCCAGAAGATATAATGCTTAAGTTATGGGCTTAGGGTTATCTGACCATCCAAAGTCTAATTAAAGACCAACCCTGAAACAGATAGACAGCTAATGTTCCAAAATCCAGAATGTCTTGTTTTCTCACATGGTATTTTCATTACCATTCCAGCACTGGTACATGTGTACATGTAGCCTTATTTTGTTGAGATTTTATAGACTTTAGTCATTTAGCAATTACACGTGTTTTCTCACTTGGTATTTCATCTTTCAAGCAAGACGTTTCCTTCCTCTAGTGTACGTACTTCAATCTTTATATATATAGAATACAGCTAGTGAACATAGCTTCAATATTCTTGTGTGGTGTGTTACAAGGGAGTGGTTGATTATTGAACACCCCAAGAACATAAAATACAAGATGCCAGGGAGTGGTTGATTATTGAACACCCCAAGAACATAAAATACAAGATGCCAGGGAGTGGTTGATTATTGAACACCCCAAGAACATAAAATACAAGGGAGTGGTTGATTATTGAACACCCCAAGAACATAAAATACAAGGGAGTGGTTGATTATTGAACACCCCAAGAACATAAAATACAAGGGAGTGGTTGATTATTGAACGCCCCAAGAACATAAAATACAAGGGAGTGGTTGATTATTGAACACCCCAAGAACATAAAATACAAGGGAGTGGTTGATTATTGAACACCCAAGAACATAAAATACAAGGGAGTGGTTGATTATTGAACGCCCCAAGAACATAAAATACAAGATGGCAGGAGACTGGTTCTGCATTATAAGTGTCGATCACTTTTTGTTGTTTTCTGTAGTTTGAGTACTGGAATTCTTATGTCATTTTATCTTGTTATTACCTCTCTTGCTCATTTGGATATGATTCTTCAGGACATTCAATGTTTTTGTTTCCAAGTGTTTAAACGTTGCAGGCTTTGGCTCATGCTTGAAACAAATACAGTCAAACGCCCCTTTTAAGACCTCCAAAACTCTGACAAATCAGGTGTTGAAATGGGGCTACATTTACACAGGTTATCAACAGAAAGTCTAAGAAAACAAGGTCTTAAAAGGGGGGAAGTCTTAAGTTAGGGGGTCTTAAAAGGGGGGTCCACATTAATGATACTATGCTACATTTACTGGTTTTCAGGAATTTCTCAGTGCGGTGATAAGCAACCCAATTCTTGCCAACAACATCGCCACAAAGCAGTTCCTAGACCCGACCACCTACTCTGCAAACTTTCTCGGTGAGTGCTGGACTCATTATCTCTTATGACGGTTGGCAATGCACAAATGGTCCGTTCCTTTCCTTTTCTTTGTTAAATAACAGAAGTGTGTTGAAGTTAATGCTTGGATTTGGGGCAACAGTTACAATTTATTTCTCATGTCTAGTGTTGGGGAAGTCAGTTGACCAACGTCGCAAGTAAGACCTTATTTTCCATTAGAAGACCTTATTTTTGGGATAGTTTTAAATCTCAGTTGACCATTTTTGAAAATAACTTGAATGGTTCGTGGAAGATTTGCTTTTCCTTGTAAAATCTGAGGCACGTAAACCCATGTGACATTGTAGGCCAAACACAAGCGGGATGTTTACACTTGTGGTCAGCGATCTGTGCACTGAGGCACGTGATTGCATCGGCATTGACATGTCAGCTCGGATGTGCATATGTTTGAAAAAAAAGAGTGTAGTATTGAGCAGACAGCGCAGGAAACACAGATCTGAGTTAATTTTGACTGGGATGTCGATGGATTGCTTGACTCCAATGTTTATGTTTCCAAGGAAAAGCAACTCTTCCACGACCCATGAAAACCTGACAGAGTTATTGCTGCAATTCATTTATGACAAAAGGGGTTGCTGCGGTATGTAAGCACAGTAGAGGCATCATCTCACTTTTATCATCTACTTTCATGTGATGAGTGTCATTGTCATCATTTTGCTCTTTTCCAGAGTTGGCTTTGCAGCATGTGTCCATGATTTTTCGCTCTGAATCACAAAGATGGGAAGTTGTGGAGCCTTTGCGAGACCTCGGTAATTATGCAGTGTTTGTGTTTGTCCTGACATTTCTCTGTAACTACACTTGTGTCTGATTAAAATCTTTGCAAGATATACATTCTTTCTGGCCAATAATGATTTCCATGTACAGTCAAACGTGTCTGTATTGACCACCCAAGTGATGAAGCAAAACTGGTCCTCATAGACAGGTCTTCATTATGGAAAGGTGAGTTATGGTCATTATGGAAAGGTGAGTTATGGTCATTATGGAAAGGTGAGTTATGGTCATTATGGAAAGGTGAGTTATGGTCATTATGGAAAGGTGAGTTATGGTCATTATGGAAAGGTGAGTTATGGTCATTATGGAAAGGTGAGTTATGGTCATTTTGGAAAGGTGAGTTATGGTCATTATGGAAAGGTGAGTTATGGTCATTATGGAAAGGTGAGTTATGGTCATTATTTAGGAAAGAACCTCATTGTGGATCCGTCGGGTGGTCATAATAGCAGGTGATTGTTATCAAGAGGTGGTCACCAGCACAGGTTAGACTGTAAATGCATCCACGGTCTGTCTCGCTTTAAAACTAGTCTGAATTGATTCTCGGGGGGGCTAGGGGATGGGGCAGCAGGGAGAGTGGGAGAAGGGGTTGGTACAAAGAATAAAGGTTTGAAAAAGGATGATCTCCTGACCTTCCAGGCCTATTCTTATCAGGTATGTTATGATTGAACCCGCATTCTTTTTCTTTGACCTTAGCAATAACAGCCAAGGAAAGTATATTTCTTCTTTCTAAACTACATACTCTGTTCTCTCTGACATCAGGTTGGCGGATACGAAAGCAGTATATACAAATCCAGACAACCTCCAAGCCTAAGACGACACTTATGCTATCATGGGTGAGATTTACTTTTCAACCAGTCATCTTTATCAGTTATGTACAAGTGAAAATTTGACTGAAAAATGAGGACCATACATTTAACACTGATGTTGTTCAGTCATTTGTGTGTACTGTGGTACCCCCATTTTATGACCTTATTTTTTTTTAGATTTTCTGTTCATGTCTGTACACGTACCTACTTTTTAACAATTCCTCCTCTTGTAGACATGATTTTGTTCCCGATTTTGTTTTCAGTTTTAAAAGGAGGGTTCCACTTTAACATAATTATATAGAGAAAAAAGTAAGTGAGCAATGATTGAAATACTTATTTTCTCGTTGATTGTAAGTACAAGATTGTTTTCTGAAGGAGAATGGGAATAAGAGGACTGATGCTGAAGACAGTATGTGAAGAATATGATACTGCTTTGCATAAAAAGGGGAGAGAAAGGCTACATGTGTGTGCATCCATGCATGCATATTTGACTGTTTTACAGTGACAACGAAGAAAATCTTTCAAGAAATTGAATTCTTTCAAATTGCAGCAAGACTTTGGTCCGGACAAGTTTATACCAGACAAGGAACTCAATGCACTTATGAAAGTTCTGTCAAACATCAAAGTAAGTATATATTTGTTCATAGTGTAACTTGAAAGATTGCAAATATAGGGCTCAGTTGTTCGTAAAATTAGTTCTTGTGGTGCATTAGCTGTGGATCATAATCTAATTTATTCATTGGGTCTTTAGCTTTTGTAGCGTGAAGTGGGAAAGCCTCTTTGGCAACTATTTGCAGTCATCCAACATATTCGTTTGGGAAGCTCTCAGTGTCTTTCTATTCCACCAGTAATTTATTTGTGTTTTAAATGACCATGCACACTCTAATTACCGTGTGAATCTCGACTATTACAATCACTTTTTTTCGCAAGCAGAATGTTTGCGTCAGGCTGAAAAACCTTGAATGCTGACCTTAAAACCTGTTCTTTAATGGGCTAAGTCGACTACGAGAAGTGTACTTCGCAAAGATGGCCGCACAATGCTTTAGCACTGAGTTTTGGGTAAAAAGACTTTGCGAAGTCTTTTCAAAGTCGACTTGGGGCTCAATGAAGGACCACCTTAAGCCTCATTGTTTTATCCTCAGTAGTGGTTTACCTACCAGGAAATAGTGAGTAAAATCATCGTAGACCTTATTTCCATGTTTTCTGTTACAGCATCCGAACATATTCCCGACAGAATTTGCGACAGCCAATGAGACGGGTGGACTGGTGATTCGGCCGTTCCACGAAGCAGGAAGCCTGCGAGACATGATCTGCCGCTGTAAACCCAAGGGACACTACCTGAAGAAATACTGCAATCCCAAGATGCTTAACCCCCTTGACATGGCACAGATCCAAAGCTTTGGTCGTCAAATCCTTGAGACGTTGAAGTTCCTGCACGACAAGGGATTTCCCTATGGTAAAATAGTGTTGAGTTTGTGTGCGTGTCTGTGTGCTAGTATGCGTCAGTGTGTCTGTGCACTGCTGTGGCTTATCATACTGATTTTTTTCTTTCCAAACAGGCATTTGAAACGATCAGTGTGATAGAATCAGTTTTTGTGGTGTCTACTAGTCTGGCTCTAAAAAAAACAACAACATTTAACAGCACTATATCTTGTTAAAAAAACAAAAGAAAACTTCTCACCAAGACAAAAACAGCACAAATCCTATGGAGGCCTCTTCAGGACAACATTTAGGGAAAGGAAAATATATCTGTCAAATGAGTCTTTTTATGCTGAAATGAGAGTTGAAAGGCCTTAGACATACACTAGTATCAGAGTAATTATTGTCATATATTTATCAATGTTATTCCAATGTTATTCAAATTCGGTGCTTCAAGCATGAATCATTGTATCTGAACTGTAAGGCCTCCCTCTCCGCACCAAACTCTATGGGAGCAGACAAGACCTGGAAGCCACGACGTCATTCGTCTCGCTGACTAAACTGATGGTGTGACGGCGAACGCAAGAAGAAGAAGAAGAAGAAGAACTGTAAGGCATGATTGAATTAGAATGAAACTGTGGTGTAACTGTTCCCCCAGGTCACCTACACGCCGGCAATGTGGCGGTGGTGGGCGGCAACACATGTTGCCTGCTGGACCTGGAGAACTGGATGTTGGGCGTGCCCTCCTACTACAGACACTTCTACACACAGTTCAAGAAAATACAGGTATGTTTGAAGGTGTATAGGTATTCTGTACACATGAACATTGCAAGCTGAGATTCACAGGTGTGCGGGCTTGGTCTTTATGAAATACACCTCAACACATTGCACCTTCCCTTTTGTTAATAATAATAATAATAATAAATCACTTTTCTATAGCGCAAGTCCCGATTCACAGCTCCAAGCGCTTTACAATTCAAATAAACACCACACACACACACACACACACACACCACACACACACACACACACACACATACACACACCACACACCACACACACACACACACACACACGCACCACACACACACACACACACACACACACACACACACACACACACGATATACAAATCATGACATTAGAACATACAAGCAAACCATGTGTTCCTTTTCACAGTGGAGTTCACTCAACAGAGTCAATTCCACAGAAAAATGAGCTACATTGACACATTCCCCTTTGCCTTTACTCTGCTGCTTGGGTCGTGGTCTTACAAAAGTGTCTGTATCTCTGAAATTATTGGGAGGGTTTGATTGAAACTTTATGTAATCCTCAAGCACCATAGGGCGGTCCCATCGACCGCTCTCTGAAGGATTATCTTTGTAAACAAACAAATAAACAATGACGTTATTTGATCTGGACAGTCGGGATAATGTGGGTCGTGGAATTAAAAAAAGGTTTTGTGTTTATCCCTATTGGGATGGCGTGGGTTGTGTACGACCCATACTCTGCAAAGAGGCTGTAAAGTGTTTATCTCTATTTGGATGGCGTGGGTTGTGTACGACCCATACTCTGCAAAGAGGCTGTAAAGTGTTTATCTCTATTTGGATGGCGTGGGTTGTGTACGACCCATACTCTGCAAAGAGGCTGTAAAGTGTTTATCTCTATTTGGATGGCGTGGGTTGTGTACGACCCATACTCTGCAAAGAGGCTGTAAAGTGTTTATCTCTATTTGGATGGCGTGGGTTGTGTACGACCCATACTCTGCAAAGAGGCTGTAAAGTGTTTATCTCTATTTGGATGGCGTGGGTTGTGTACGACCCATACTCTGCAAAGAGGCTGTAAAGTGTTTATCTCTATTTGGATGGCGTGGGTTGTGTACGACCCATACTCTGCAAAGAGGCTGTAAAGTGTTTATCTCTATTTGGATGGCGTGGGTTGTGTACGACCCATACTCTGCAAAGAGGCTGTAAAGTGTTTATCTCTATTCGGATGGCATGTGTTGTGTAAGACCCATACTTTTTACATTGTATACTTCTTCTATAGTATTGGTTGTACACGACCAACATCATCCGGACTGTGTAGTCCAAAGCGTGATCTGGTGAAGGTTAAGTGAATTGGTCTATTCAGGGTGATCTTAGCAATCTAAAATGTTTATCAGTTTATAATTTCATCAACAAACATTTATTCTTGTGTGCTTTTTTTTCTTTTTTTGAAATTGTAGACAATCGAGCTGATGGATGTTTACTGCTTCGGCCACCTGTTGTATGAGATGACCTTTGGTCGCCAACTGAAGGAGCCCACCTGTGATACCTTTCCCCAGTCCTGTTCGGCAGAGATACGTGAGTTGTGTTTTCTCCGTGTTGGAAGTGTATTTATCCTACATACGTGAGAGATACCACTCATGAGATAACAATATCATTCAAACCATAGATCATGTGAATGAGGTCATGTCAAACAAGTCTGGCATGTGCTTCATTTTCCACTGCTCGTGATGCCGAGTCACTGAAACAAACGTCATTCTGGGAACACTTTTGCGCTTGTTGTTTCCTTTTGAAGGATTTTGAGAACGTGCACGTCACGCTATGCTTTCTAGGGTGAAGTCTCTTTGCTTTGACGTCAAAGATAACACAAGGCTTTGGAAGAGCTCGAGGTTCCAGAGAGAGAGAGAGAGAGAGAGAGAGAGAGAGAGAGAGAGAGAGAGAGAGAGAGAGAGAGAGAGAGAGAGAGAGAGAGAGAGAGAGAGAGAGAGAGAGAGAGAGAGAGAGAGAGAGAGGGGAGAGAGGAGAGAGGAGAGAGAGAGAGAGAGAGAGAGATGTTTTGTGATAAAGTGTACAGATATTAAGGGCAACATTGACCCGCTGCCGAACTGCTGAAGACTGCGGACTTCATGGCAGCCACCGATCTGACGGCCATAAATATCGAACGCAGAAGAAGAAGAAGAAGGGCAACATTCATATAACAGAGTCAAAACAATTTTCATCAATTCTTATTGCTATTCTAATAGACACTTGGGGGGGGTTGTGATTGGATAATCGTCTTTGACTCAGTGTATTATACTTGTTCTCACCAAAATATGGAACCATATCTCTAGGCTGAAAACACGATAGCTCTTACTTTTCTACAAGTCTATCATCAATAAGCCAGCATTTACGAGAGCAGTTTCTATGTGTTTGTTTTTAATCATATTTTGTGTATTGATGTATGTTAGTGTAACATTTATATGAACAGGATCAGTGTTGGAGTCCATTCTGACGCCAGAGGCATGTAAAAATGGTCTACCACAGGTCTCAGATCTTCTGCTTCACCCGTAAGTCACTGCATACTTTTTGCTGCAATTGGTCATGTTCAGTTGTTAGTTTTCTTTTGATACATCAATTAACTATCTATGATTCAAGTGGTTACGCCCATTTAATAGTTTTCTTTTCAAAGTCATCTTACTGACAGGTACGTTGATACTGTATTACAGTACAGTGGAACCCCCCTTTTAAGACCCCCCCTTTTAAGACCCCCCTTTTAAGACCCCCCAATTTAAGACCCTGTTTTCTCAGACTGTCTGTTCAGAACCTGTGTAAACGTACCCCCATTTTCAGACTCCCTCATTTTTAAGACCTGATTTTCTTAGATTTTTGGAGGTCTTGAATGGGGGGTAGGTTTCACTGTAGTTGGTTGTTGTCTGGTTCACGGAACTGAGAATATTTTATCAGTGCCGAGAAACATTTCAACATTTACTCTTGAGGTTGGACGAATGACAGAAAACTTGATGAAAATGTGAATTGACAATCTGATCTTGAGCTTCATGTGTGTTCTTGTTAACCCGCGATTTGTAAAAATGCAAAACATTTGACAAATTGGGGGACGGACACACCGACAGACAGATAAATCTGCGCTTATCGCGCTTCGAAATCGAAATATAAAAAAATAACATGTGCAGATTTACTAACACACTTATATTTTCATATGAATGTTTTGCCTGGGAGCCCTTTGTGGTTGACTGGGCTCTAAACAACAAATATTAATAATGATAAAAGGCATGTATTACTTTGTGGAATGCAATTTTTTACATTTTTAGAAATCGCGGTTTTAGGTTTGACATAATTTGTCAAATGTGTTAGAAATCACGGGTTAACAGTTCTGTTTGCAGGCTGTTCAGCTCTGTGGTTGGACAAATGACAGAGAAAACTTGGTGAAAATGTGAATTGACAGTCTAATCTTGAGCTTAATTCATGTGTCTTCTGTCTGCAGGTTGTTCAGCTCTGTGGTTCCGCAGGTGACAGACAAACCCGTGTTGAAGGTGCCCAGCAAGCTGAAAGAGTGTGTTCGCTCTGCACGCCAAGAGGTGGAGAGGAGATTGAAAGAGGAGCAAAAACTTGTGAGTCCCTGTGAGGATTATTGTGCTGTGATGTTTAGCCATAGATTCTGCGTAATGGAAGGATTGACTTTGATTGTTTAATGGGGGTTACATTGGGGTGTCTTTTTAGTTTTATCAAATGTGAAGTGTGGCTGAAGGCGCAGACCTCACCTCCATCTATTATGCTCTGCACGCCAAGAGGTGGAGAAGAGCTTGAAAGGGAGCAAAACTTTGTGAGTGATCCATGTGAGGATTATTATGCTGTCATGTTTTGTAAGTGATCCATGTGAGGATTATTATGCTGTCATGTTTAGCCCTTTGTACCTAAGTGATCCATGTGAGGATTATTATGCTGTCATGTTTAGCCCTTTGTAAGTGATCCATGTGAGGATTATTATGCTGTGATGTTTAGCCCTAGATTCTGCATAATGGAAGGATCCATGTTGATGTTTGCATGTGGGTTACGTTGGGGTATCTTTTGATCAAATGTGAAGTGTGACTAAAGTAGATGACCTCACCACCATCCATAATGTTTGTTTTTCTCAGTTCTCATGCCTTATGTTGTTTTCAAGATGTTTTTAAAGTGCATGTTTTTTTTCTTCTATCTGCTGATTTTGTTGGTTGTTGTTTTAGATTTGTTTCTCTTTTTTTTCTTTAGATTCACCAAGTACGGAGAATTTCCAAAGCGAAAGAATTCCACATGTCTGAAGAGGAGAAGAAGAAGCGGAGGAAATCCAGGAAGGTGAGTGGAATTGTATTTCTCCTCTAGCTGAAAGCTGTGCCACCTGGATGTACATATGTTTGTTTGTTTGCTTGTTTGTTTGTTTGTTTGTCAGATGTTAAGCTTTTTTTTATCAGTTTGCTAAAAGACTATTTTTGAAAATAACTCTGTCAGGATTTGCAAGCGTTGTGGAAGAGATGCGCCCCGCTTACAAACAGGAAACACGTGGTTGACTCTTCCACAATGCTTGAAAATCCTGACAGAGTTATTTCTGGAAAATGTCTATTCTCCTACAGGAATTCCAAGTATATGTGCCAGTCAATGTTGAGAAGTTAAGACATTGCAGTATAACTTTTCTCTTAAAGTTTTTTTCTTCTTAGTTTGGGAAAGAGTTGTGTCTGTCTGGATCAAATGCGGATCTTGTCGACATGTCTGAATTTGTATTTCACTTCTGGCTTCATAGGAGCCACCGGCCTGAAGATATGACGGCCGTGAACATTAAACACAGAAGAAGAAGAACATGGAGAAGAAAAAGAAGAATTTGTATAGCTGGCTTATGTATCTTGCAAGGGCTCTTATCTGATTACAAAGGGAAGTAAGCGCTTTGCAAGACTCATGTTTTGTTTTTACCCCGCCATTCAGGCAGCATACGCCGATTTCGGGGGAAGCATGCTGGGTATTTTCGTGTTTCTATAACCCACCGAACTCTGACATGGATTACAAGATCTTTTCCGTGCGCACTTGGTCTTGTGCTTGCGTGTACACACGAAGGGGGTTAAGTCACTAGCAGGTCTGCACACAAGTTGACCTGGGAGATCGGAAAAATCTCCACCTTTAACCCACCAGGCGGCCGCGGCCGGGATTCAAACTCACGACCTTCCCATTAGGAGGCCGACGTCTTACCACTGCGCCACTTCGCCCATCCTTGCATCTGTCACTCGATGTTGTTTCTATGAAAAAACGGTCATACACATAAAAACCCACTCAGGCAAAAACATGAGTGAACATGGGAGTTTCAGCCCATGAACAAAGAAGAAGAAGAAGACAGATGCAGGCAGTACTATCTAGGCTAATGCATATTGGACACATGACATGGCAACATTTTATTTTTTTGTCTCCAGAAAGCACTGGAGAACGGAGAAGGAGAACCAACATCACCCACCTCTCCGACAACCCCCAAGTCCCCGACAACCCCCTCCACCCCAGCACCCCTTTCGGCACCCCCCACTCCAACAACAGGTCTGCATATGATGCTTTCTTCTCTCTTTTCTACTATTTTATGAAGAAAATGTTTAATTGTGGGGTGTGTGGGTATTTGGATTTCTACTGAAATAATTATGCTACAGTTACAGGTCTGATATGTGTGTGTGTGTGTGTGTGTGTGTGTGTGTTTTACTTAAATATATTTATTTGTTGAAAGTTAAAGCGGAATTTTGTGACACAAAATGTACCAAGATTTTCATAGAAAACGCTTCATGTGCTGATGGGATTTTAAAAACTTTTCTTGAGTTGCTTCCCTTTGCCCAACGGTCACTGCTAATCTTGGTTAGGATAGTTTTAGGAAAGTTTTTGTTTACGTAGGGCATATATAGTGGGTGTCTGGGGTTGAAATTGGGGATGGCCTCAGGAATTCGTATGTCTTGTAGTACATGAGCGGATGTAGGTAGGAGCTCTACAGATGAAGATGGGTTTTATTTGTTTTTACGTTGCTTGTGCTCATGTACGAAAATGGGGTTTTCGTGTTTATTTTTTTGTTTTTGTTTGTTTTCATTTCTTGAGCATATGTATGTTACATGTACTAACAACATGCTTAGCTGCATAGCTCATTTAACTTATTTCTCATAATTATTATAGAACATTTGTGTATTAGTAAATAAAATAAAATATCACTCAAATCATAATATATAGTTGCCAGAAAGGATATGGAAGTATAGTCTCTGTGGTATATAGCCCAACGATTCCATTGGATGAGATTTAACTTTAATTATTTGAATGGTAACAAAGATGTCAGTATAGATTCAGAATTATTCCCTGCAAGAAAAGTTAATGTATCTGAAATATGTGAACATTAATTTTTATTTTATTTTAGGCATTTTTTATGACACTGATGTCTGCTGTTCTTTTGTTTTAATCTTGTTCTTTTGTTCTTCCCCCTAAGTAAGGTGCACACTATCACACTATTTCAGTCAAGCTTTTATCTGCTGTTACTGGCTCTTCTATCATGCTTTAGATGCCCCAAGATAGTTTCCTGTCTTGACTCGTGTTTCTGTTTTGCAAACACTTTGAAAAAGTGGAAATTAAATCTCCAGACATAGATATTCATGGAAACATATCAATGCATACATTCTTCCTTCTATTGTTACGTCTTGTGTCTCGATCGACACAATTATTTAATTCTGTTATGCCCAGACTTTCTACAAGTGACAGCAACAATCCTCAAAGATCACAAATCATTGAAAAAATATCAAAACAGACATGTTTTCTGTATCATTTCTTTTAGTGTCTTGACACGTTTAATTCTGTTGTGCAAACGTACACTTTCTGCAAGCATCAGAGCTCTAACACTGTGTGATGTGTCCGATGTTAACAATTGTGTGTGAATTTGACGGATGGTGTTGTGTTGTTGTGACGCGACAGAGGGAGCCAGTGGCACATGAGGGGAGGCAATCAGCGTACGTGTGATGCATAACTGGCTCGTTAGGTATCCCTTCTCTGCTCGGTTCTGGGTTGTTTGTTGTCTGTGTGACTGCAGCTTTTGTACATGTATAGCGTTCTTCTGTTGTAACCATGTTTCTTTACTAAAGCATGTTTTGTGTTTTGAACTGTACAGTTAAGATCTTTCTTCCATTTTACACCATTGTGTAAAACGTCACAGATTTCTTTAGGCTTTTACATACATTAAGGGCACTCTTTTGTTTTGGACACATTACATAAATTATCTACAGGCTGCCTGCTAAATTTCTGTGCAGAATGGGATTATTGTTCTTCAATCAATCAATCAATAGGAATCTTATATAGCGCGTATTCCGTGGGTACAGTTCTAAGCGCTTGTCGAATTATTATTTTGTACCTGAACATTGATTCAGAGAAGCATCCCTCCCTTGCACATTATACTTATAAGGAAGTTGTTTTTTGGTATGCGTTCAAATAGAAGATTGAACTTATTCCTGGTACATCTTTCGTATCAGAGAGGGGGACGTAGTATGGAGGTGAGAAATACTAAGACAAAGAAGGAGAAAAAATCCGTCAGAGAAAAGTCGGTCGTAATATTGAGGGACCCGTAAAAGAGAGGGGTGGTAAAGGGAGGTACCACTGTAAAGGGAGGTACCACTGTAAAAGCCTTAACAGATCTGTGGTGGTTTACTGGCTCATTTCTGTGGGAATTAGATGGTGTTTTTGAGCTTATCTTTTGCGGAGTTAGAGGTTGCTGGCTGGATTAAGTGACAGAGCAATTTATAACAGGTGTGCAACCATGTGTACTCAGTGAATCGTTTGTGTGTATGTGCATTGTCACAAATAACTATTATTGTGAACAGGCAGGCTTTGTGAAACTGTACATCAGGACTGATCTAAGAAAGATCTGTACAGTGTATTATCTTATACATATACTTCAGTTTACTTAACAGAAAGTTGTACATTGTAATAGCTTCCTGTTGTATGACAGACTCAACTGCATGTGTTTGTTTGTTTGTTTGTTGTTGCATTAGTGTTTGTTTGTGTTTCTGTGGAGTATGATTTAAAGTGTAGAAGGTTTTGGCTTGGATGTATTAATAGCTAGATGCTAGTCTTCCTTTGTAAGATTTGTGTAAAGTTAAAAGTGATCCCAGCTTAATTTGTAGTCTCCATGTGTATGTATGTGTTGGCATGTGTGGCTAAGTGTGAGTGTGTCTAAGTGTGAGTGTGGCTAAGTGTGAGTGTGAGTATATGTGTCTCAGTGTGTCTGAGTGTGTTGGCATGTGTGGCTAAGTGTGAGTGTGAGTATGTGTGAGTGTGAGTATATGTGTCTCAGTGTGTATGAGTGTGTGCGTGTGTGAGAGCTGATCGATGTGTGTTTTGGAGTAAGCTCAACTTGAGTTTGGATTGTTATGGTGTTTGTGTGCTGCTTTGCATCCATTTATCAACTATTAAACAGTATCAGATGTCTTAAATTAAAAAACCTATGCAGAGATGGTATATACACTTGTGTAACCCAGTGCCCAAACACCACAATCACCTTTGGAGGCCAAGTCCAATCAAACAGGATTGAGAATTTTAGAGCTTATTTCTAAGCCCTATAATAACTGTTATACATTCGCAAAAGAATCCATGAACATACAGAGAGACAAAAGCCGCCAGACCCCGTCACAAACAGAACTCTACAATCCACAGGTGTTGCCTACTTCAAAGGCGAACAACTCTGCAGAGTCTGCTGTGAAGGGCGACGGTAGTCTCCCTGTCACACTTGCATAGGTACACAACCACAAATTATGAATTGGAAAGTAATCATGTCTGTAATGCTTCGTTACCTTGTGCATGGTTATGGATTTGTGACCACTCCCCGGTACTATCAATGGGTAGTTTGTACGTGTAGGTATAATGGCTGAACGGTCGTGCATATGTGCCTCTTCTGTGTCCAACTGTTGTGTATCATGTGCTCTTGTTTGTTAGAGCCACACATTACTCAACAATTTCAGAGCAGTTGTGTTGCTAATATAGCCTGTCACCAAACAGTCACCACATAGGCTGATAACCCGGCTAGTATATCGACGTCCTCATAGAATTTTGGCGTAACTCATTGTAGACACCTTTTCGGAAGAAGGCCAATAGTGTTTATTTTTATTGTGAAATAGTGTTTATATTTATACCTGGTATGGATAGAAGAGAAAAGAATGTTGATGTATTGTCCATTTCATTTTAGAGAATATTTCTCATGGAGAATGATTGACTCAGTGTAAAGGACAAAAACATCAAAATCGCCAAGAATCAAGTTACGCCAAAATTCCAGGACGACGACGATATGTTCAATTCTTTTTTAACTTACCGGTACCATTAAATTGGACATGAAAAATGGAGTAGATATGGAGTTGAGCTTTCAACACTTGCTGCAGCATGCTGTGAGTGTGTTTTAGGCCTGGCGCTCACCTATGTAATTTCAGCAGCACAGATGACGCACTGCAGATTATTACAGCCCGCTACACGCTGCATGAAAAGAAAACAGGCCAAGTACTCGTCATAATCCCTACCGCGGCATCAATAATCTGCAGTGCGTCGTCTGTGCTGTTGACTCTGCACAGGTATAACTTGGCCCTTAGGGAAAGGACAGCACTGCAATACTTTAGCTGTGACCGTTATCCCTGACCCCGCAGTGCAAAATGAGCTAAGGGTTCGCAATTGATGCAGAAATACTCATTACATTGCCAATAATGGGGAGGATACAGTGGACCCTTCCTTTTAAGACCCGCCCCCAATTTAAGACTTCCTCCTTTTTAAGACCTTCCTTTCTCAGATGATCTGTTGATAGCCTGTGGAAATATACCTCCGTTTTGGGACTCCCTCCTTTTTAAGACCCTCCTTTCTCAGATGATCTGTTCATAGCCTCTGGAAATATACCTCCAGTTTAAGACTCCCTCCTTTTTGACTCACATGCGAAGCAAAAGTGAGTCTATGTACTCACCCGAGTCGTCCGTCCGTCCGTCCGTCCGTCCGGACGTCCGGACGTCCGGAAAACTTTAACGTTGGATATTTCTTGGACACTATTCAGTCTATCAGTACCAAATTTGGCAAGATGGTGTATGATGACAAGGCCCCAAAAAACATACATAGCATCTTGACCTTGCTTCAAGGTCAAGGTCGCAGGGGCCATAAATGTTGCCTAAAAAACAGCTATTTTTCACATTTTTCACATTTTCTCTGAAGTTTTTGAGATTCAATACCTCACCTATATATGATATATAGGGCAAAGTAAGCCCCATCTTTTGATACCAGTTTGGTTTACCTTGCTTCAAGGTCAAGGTCACAGGAGCTCTTCAAAGTTGGATTGTATACATATTTTGAAGTGACCTTGACTCTGAACTATGGAAGATAACTGTTTCAAACTTAAAAATTATGTGGGGCACATGTTATGCTTTCATCATGAGACACATTTGGTCACATATGATCATGGTCAAGGTCACTTTGACCCTTATGAAATGTGACCAAAATAAGGTAGTGAACCACTAAAAGTGACCATATCTCATGGTAGAAAGAGCCAATAAGCACCATTGTACTTCCTATGTCTTGAATTAACAGCTTTGTGTTGCATGACCTTGGATGACCTTGACCTTGGGTCAAGGTCACATGTATTTTGGTAGGAAAAATGTGTAAAGCAGTTCTTAGTGTATGATGTCATTGCTGTCAAGGTCAAGCATGTGAGTCGTATGGGCTTTGCCCTTCTTGTTAAGACTTGCTTTTCTAAGATTGTTTAATCTGATAAAAGGGGGGACTTCCACTGAAGGACGTCAGTGTCTCTGGTACACCACAAGTGAGCAGAAGCTGTACACTTTTTCAGTGTTGTTCTTCTATATCCATTGTTTGTGGTCAGAATCTGTAATATGTTGACAAATTTTGTTTTGAGTGCATGAAAGCCACACCATGGCCGGTTTTGGAACACTTTATTTGGAACACTTTATTTGGAACACTTTATTTGGAACACTTTGCAGACACACCGTTGTAATGGTTCCAAAAGTAATTTCCAATCAATGACAGTGACAGCTGAAAACTACCCATACCACTCAAAATAAAGCGTCACTAATGTCCATGATTTACAGAGTTTGCTCAACCCTCAGATTAGGCAGACAGACAAGATATATTAGTGTCCTACAGGCATATATTGTTCACCTCTGAAGGACATGTATGGGGTCATATGATACTGGACTCTCAGATTAGTTTGGAAGCAAATATGTATAAGGGACCAGTCCCACAGTTGTAATGTCCAGCTGACTTGATAGCCCTTACGTAGTGCAAGGTTTATTTATGGTGTTTCCTAACTCCACTTTTTTCACGCTATTTTTGTATTATATTCCAAAGATCTGACATTGGATTTTTAATATCACCAATGATTTTTCTTCCACTTACAGTAGCTCAGCTAATAAGCTCCTGCGTGAATTATATTTCTGGTCATTTTCTTCATTTGCTAAGTTTTGTTGATTAATATTAAACTTGTTCAATAACTCCTAATTATGCACCTCTTCTTTCTTTTTACAATAGATTTGACTGCAGTTCCTGATATAAAGTTGCACACATGTAATATTAAAGCTCTTCTTTGCTAATTGGTTAATGATAATCCTATAGCAATTAACTTGTGCTCATGTAAATACCTCTTGGGTCAAATAAGTCAGCACCTGTACTTCTGCTGTACTTTTTAAACTAATTTAAAAAAGACAAGAAAAAAAAGACACATCTTCTTGAAGTGCAGTTTTCTGACCAATAACAACGTGTTAGTAGTTTAAGTACTTCCTGGTTATTTATAGTTTTGATCTTGTTATTTATTGTGTCATGATAGGTTGGTGATGTGGAGGTAAAAAAAAAAACCATTACAGTGGAACCCCCCTTTTAAGACCCCCATTTTAAGACTCCCTCCTTTTTAAGACCTTGTTTTTTTTTACTTTCTGTTCATTACCTCTGTTAAATTACCCCCATTTTAAGACTCCCTCCTTTTTAAGACCTGATTTTCTCAGATTTTTGGAGGTCTTAAAAGGGGGGTTCCACTGTAGCATCATTGGCAGATTCTTGTTTGTATGTGTGTTTGTATGTGTGTTTGTTGTTTTTGTTGTTGTTAAAGCTTAGTGATGTGAAAAGCACTCAGAGAGCATTGTTCTGTAAATGTGTGTACATTTGCATGTGTTTGTCGATAAAAATGCGCCATATGTAATATTGAGTGCCTGCATTGCTGTCTGGTGTTATAGGACCAAAAATATGATGAAGCCCTATATATTCATGCTTTGAAGCAGATGCATGCTGAAGCTTTTGTGCGGAAGGTTTAGGGGCAGGTGCATTAGTGTTTACATCTTTGATGTTCAAGTTTTGTTTTTTCATATGTCATACACTCATGATGTACAAGTGATATTTTAAACTGTTGAGGAGCTGGTGATCTATTTTCATAGCAAGAGGCTTTGCTGCATGTGGTCCTTCCGATCCACAGTAAAAAAAAGTGTACACAAAATATTATTATGATAAGGCCAAACAAAAATATATGTTGGTTTAGGGTAACCTGACCAAAAAAAATAGGGTCGGTAGGTCGGCTTTTTAAATTTTTTTTATATATATATTTTTGTATATAAATTTAGTTGATTTTAAAGGAGGATACTTTCCGGAATTCCCTTAGTATGAAATGAGCAAAACATTTTAGGGTCAGCAGGAAAGTACAGGGTTGGTCGGGTTACCCTTAACCAACATATATATTGCTTGGCTTTAAAAATCGTAGCAAATTGAGAACTGCGAGAAATCTAGCCCTGTGTTGATGTGAAATGGCTTGTGTTATAGTGGGACATGGATAGAAAGAACTTATGTTAATTCACACGTCACGCTGGCAATGAGTTGATATTACTAAGCAGAGAGTTAAAGGAATTCCTATTAATTAAAACCCTTTATTTTAATATCCACTCTGTTTTTAGAAATGTTTTTTAAGAGTTTGTCTTTATAAAAGTATCTTTATTATACGACTCCTTAGTGAATAGACCCACTTTTCTCAGGTGTTATGAGGTATCAAAGACAGGGAGCACTGCATTAATAGCAATTTCAAATATGAAGGAAGTCTTATGCTTTGTTGCTTTGGAAATGCCATTATCATTATGGCACGGTGGAACCCCCCCTTTTAAGACCCCCCAATTTAAGACTCCCTCCCTTTTAAGACCTTGTTTCTGTTGACAACCTCTGTAAAATTACCCCCATTTTAAGACTCCCTCCTTTTTAAGACCTTGTTTCTGTTGACAACCTCTGTAAAATTACCCCCATTTTAAGACTCCCTCCTTTTTAAGACCTTGTTTCTGTTGACAACCTCTGTAAAATTACCCCCATTTTAAGACTCCCTCCTTTTTAAGACCTTGTTTCTGTTGACAACCTCTGTAAAATTACCCCCAATTTAAGACTCCCTCCTTTTTAAGACCTTGTTTCTGTTGACAACCTCTGTAAAATTACCCCCATTTTAAGACTCCCTCCTTTTTAAGACCTTGTTTCTGTTGACAACCTCTGTAAAATTACCCCCATTTTAAGACCCCCTCCTTTTTAAGACCTGATTTTCTCAAATTTGTTGATGTCTTAACATCAATCATCAATCAATATGAGGCTTATATCGCGCGTATTCCGTGGGTACAGTTCTAAGCGCAGGGATTTATTTTATTTTATTTTTTTTATTTTTTTTTTATTTATATGCAATTTATATCGCGCACATATTCAAGGCGCAGGGAGTTCCCGTACAAAGGGGGTTCCAGTACTGTACAGGGACAGGAACAATTTCTGAACCCGAATATTCATTCCATCAAAATGTAATGCTTGTAGGCAGAGAGAGACAAGGTAGAAGTCAATAGAAAATGAACCATGAATTTTCACTCATTCTTCAACTAAACGATAAGTGTTAGATTCTTTTCTTGTTATCGTTTGATGGCGTTTCATGACCTTGTAGAGAACAATCACTAAGTATGTTTTCATTATTGTTTCAGGGTCCCAGGCGCCTCCTGCACCCCCTCCTCCTCCTGCTCCTGGTGCTCCTCCCCCTCCCCCGCCCCCAGGACCTGCTGCCCCACGCCCTCCCCCTCCTGCCGCTGCTCCCCCAAGTGGGGGTGGTGGAGGGGGAGGAGGTCGCGGCGCCCTGCTGAGCTCTATCTCGGGCTTCTCCAAGGGCAAGCTGAAGAAAGCTACCACCAACGACCGCAGTGTGCCCAAAGTTTGAGGACGAGCCGTACAGCTTATTAGGCTTTCAGATTTTGTTTCTAAAGATCGACAAGCCATTCAGCTTAAAAAGCTTTCAGGTTTTGTTTCTGAAGATCGACAAGCCATTCAGCTTAAAAAGCTTTCAGATTTTGTTTTTGAAGATCGACAAGCCATTCAGCTTAAAAAAGCTTTCAGGTTTTGTTTCTGGGGACAAGCCATACAGCTTATAAGGCTTTCATAGTTTGTTTCTAAAGAGAAGCTTTATAGTTTATGAGATTTTTAGCTTTTAGTGTTTTCAAAATGTTTGCTGCTTAATTTACTCCCTGTACTTCCCTCCCTGTACTTCCCTCCCTGTACTTCCCTCCCTGTACTTCCCTCCCTGTACTTCCCTCCCTGCTTTTATTGTTGACTTTTCTCTTCTCCTTCTCTTCTTTGCTATTTTTTTCTCTCAAAGCACTTGGTGATATGTTAATGTCCCAATGTTATTTCTCTTTGGTCTCTATTTCCTACCTCCACGCTTTTTACATCAACTCTTTTCGTCTCTTGTCACATGTACTCTCTTTCAAATCTTCCCCAGGTAATCTTCCCTTCTTCTACTTTTAATCCTGATTCTATACCTTCTGTCTTTTTTTTTCTTTAACTCTTCTCTTGACTTCTTTTTCATCTTCTTTCAATCATTTGCAGATTCTTCCTCTTCTCCGTTGTCTTATTTTCTGTCCTGTAAATGCTTCAGCCAATTTGCATCTTGCTATGGGGAAATCAGAAATGTGAACAAGGGACAGATATTGCAGATTTTGTGTTACAATTTTGTGTTATGATACACCGAAAATGATAGAACGATGAACAAGCTACAGAGTAATCAAAACTTTGTGGTCTTTGGTTGTTTATTGTAAGCTTTGCTTTGACTTTATTTGAGCAGAATTTGTTTTCATAGTGTACCTGTTACTGATCAGGTATGTTCATTATGGGTATCTGTGTTATAAACGAGAGTATTGATTTTTTGTTGCATTCAGTATTTGAATTTGTCATGTGAAATTGATACACTACATGTTTCTTGCACCATTAGGTTTAATGACAGAGCTGACCAAGATATGGTATTATGTTATTACAAAGAGAAACATGTTTTTTTCTCCACTGAATCTGGTTAGGAACTAGCTGTTTATAGTTTTAGAATGATTACCCCGCCAGCATCTTGCATACGAGATTCATCGAAGACTTTGAGATAAGTTCATTATTAGTGCGTACCATCAGCGTTTGTCTGTCTGTCTACCACCACTGAGCCGTAAATGTAACAATTTTGTTTTGTCAGTAATCAAATGTTCCAATAACCTACAATTCTTGTTTTGTCAGTAATCAAACGTTCCAATAACCTACAATTCTTGTTTTTTCATTCTGAATGTTGGAACGTTAGCAGTCTATCTGATTTGGGATTTGAGAATGTTTCTTCAAGATGTAAATGTTATTAATTTTATCTTGTCTCTTATATGACTAAAGTTCAAAGACTGACACTTACTGGTTCATGTACTGCCGCTGAACAGTTGCCATAGTTGTGTGTTTGCATATTTTTGCATGTGTTTGCATAATGATGTACCAATATTACATTGTTTTTCACTGAGCTTGTCTATAATCCGTTATTAAGTGTCATTTAGTATATTTATTGGCAGTGTATGTCAACGTCATTGTCTCACGTGTCAACATTTTAAACAGTCCATGCAATGCTGTTATCTTCTTTTCTTCTAATCTGCGTTCCTGTAGGCAATGCTGAATATATGTCCTTGAAGGGGTATATAGGAATGATACAATAAATAAATATCTTTTTAGGGTCACGGTTTTGGGGATATTCTTGCTGAGGAACTTAGATGGAAAAACTTGGGTGGTATGATACACTGATAGTACAGTAAAATCTTTAATGTGAATCAGAGATTGATACAGGAACTATTTGGGATTACTGCATTGGTTTCTATGAGCATGTGTAAAACAAGACCTGCATTTTATTTTTAAATTCTATACTGAGAAGCCTCAACAGGGTGCAATACGATAGGATATGACATGGAAATTGACACATTTTGTCCATTCATGTAACATTTAACTTGCTCACTTTATGTGGAAACTAATCTTTGTTGTTGATTGTGCTTTGGTTGTGAAATTTGATGGACTATTTGATGGACTATTTGATGGACTATTTGATGGACTATTTGATGGACTATTTGATGGACTATTTGATGGACTATTTGATGGACTATTTGAGCAGGATAACCACACACAACTTGCAAACAATTCAGTCAAGTCAAATCAGGGGCTATTCAAAAACCCTTTTGGGGGTACATAGATGATGAGCAGCTGTTGTTAAATGTGTTCTCGTTAATTGTCTCCACTTCCTGCTAAAACGCTAATGATATGCAAATGTTTATATGATAAACAGATTGGACTTAGTTCATGTAATGAGACTAGTGGCTGTTATTTTAGACAAGGTCTATTATGATGCATACGGTTTAACAAAATTCATCAAATGATGTATGCAGTTCATCAAGGGTCGTCCTATTAAGATGTTTGCATTTCATCAAAACTTATCATCTGATATATGCAGTTCATCAAGAGTCATCATACTATATGTGCATTTCATCAAAATTCACCATCTGAATTATGCATTTCATGAAAACTCACCATCTGAATTATGCAGTTCATCAAAATTCATTGTGGAGTTTTATGCAGTTCATCAGAATCATTATGAAATACAGTTCCACCAATGGATGCATTTTGATCTAGTCGTCTCCCCTTTGTGTAGAAATATGAAATCCCATTCCTCTCTATTTAGCTTCCTATACATATTCATTCTTCTATTTCACAAACAGCTTAAAGATAACACATGGAGAAGCTCGTATTCTTGGTCCAATTATAGGGCAGTGATCGAGTTTGTACCAGAATGTGTTGGGAACATGTATTATACTCATATTCTTACAGAACATGGTATTGTCTTTGTACATGTCACATGTGTGTGTGTGTGTGTGTGTGTGTGTGTGTGTGTGTGTGTGTGTGCTTGCGTGCACATGTGTGTGTGTGCTTGCGTGCACATGTGTGTGTGTGTGTGCTTGCGTGCACATGTGTGTGTGTGTGTGTGTGTGCTTGCGTGCACATGTGTGTGTGTGTGTGTGCTTGCGTGCACATGTGTGTGTGTGTGTGTGTGTGTGTGCTTGCGTGCACATGTGTGTGTGTGTGTGTGTGTGCTTGCGTGCACATGTGTGTGTGTGTGTGTGTGCTTGCGTGCACATGTGTGTGTGTGTGTGTGTGCTTGCGTGCACATGTGTGTGTGTGTGTGTGTGTGTGTGAGTGTGTGTGTGTTTGCTTTGCTTGTGTAGTTAATGTTTGGTTGTTTCATGGAAATGTTGTTCAAGAGATGGAAAAAGTGTCCCTGCATTGCAGGGTCCTCTTATGACAGGTATTACTTAGTTCATTTTATAGAGCGAGGACAACAAAAGGTGGTTTCCATTGGGAGGTACCCTATTATTGGAGAAAATCCAAAAACAAAGAGACTGCCAACGTTCCAAAAGTTCCGTTCGGTCGAAATATCTATGAATGTATTGTTTTGTCAATAACAAACGTTCCAACAACCTACCTTTCTTGTTTTTTGATTCTCTTATTGGAGAACTTTTCATTTAAGCGCAGTATTAATGCCAGTGATTACACACAAGTATTTTTTGGTACCGGTAATCATATACTTTGGGGGCTTTTATTTGTCTAGATGGCCAGAAAATAAGTTGTTTAAGTTTGAAATGTTTTACAACTTTGTGTAAAAGAGGCTTTTTCAAATAGGAGTTGTTTTCAATGTTGTTGAATTATTTTTTGCTTGGTTTTCTACCATCTCTTGCAAATGTTCGATCATGTCTGTAATAAAATCAAAAAACAAGCAAGGTAGGTTGTTGGAACGTTTGTTATTGACAAAACAATACATTCACAAGTATATCGACCCAACGGTCTTTACAGGGCACAGACACACAATGAGTAACAATAACTTAGCTTGATCCAATGTCTCAGCCTCTTGTTGGGAAAGTCCCAAACAAATGAATTCTATAAAACAAGAGGCCGAAACATTCGATCAAGCTAAGTTATTGTTACTCATTGTTTGTTTGTGCACTGTAAAGACCGTGGGGTCGATATATTTGTGAATGTATTGTTTTGTCAATAACAAACGTTCCAACCACCTACCTTGCTTGTTTTTTTATTCTGAATTTTGGAACATTGGGTCGAAATATCTGTGAATGTATTGTTTTGTCAATAACAAACGTTCCAACCACCTACCTTGCTTGTTTTTTTATTCTGAAGTTTGGAACGTTGGTCGAAATATCTGTGAATGTATTGTTTTGTCAATAACAAACGTTCCAACCACCTACCTTGCTTGTTTTTTTATTCTGAATTTTGGAACGTTGGCAGTCTCTTTGTTTTGGGTTTGTTCATGTCTGTTACAGTTCAGCTCTTGCTTTTTTGTGTATTTGCTTACGTGATTGTTTCTGTGTTTGGTTGTGTGTGTCTTTGAAGGCAGTACTTTCATCATTCCAGACACCAATTGTCCATGGTAGTTACATGTATTAAAGGTGATTTATGAGTTTTGATTATATTTTAGATAAGTTCAAAATTAAAAGAAAAGAAAACAACTTGTGAACAAAACTGTTATGATTGAAACCTTTCTTTTTACACCAAAGCACAAATACACATGTAAAGATAAAGTTTATCGCAGGAATGTTATGTTGGATTTTGGCACTTGCTGGTAAAAGCATTCCAAAAGTGTTACTAATTTGTTAACATGAGTTTTATTGCCACATTTTGGTGGGTGGGTGGGTGTGTGGGGAGGACTTCTTCAACAGAGAATCAGGGTTATAATTGTACATAAAGTTTGTATGTGTGTGTGTGTGTGTGTGTGTGTGTGTAAATGTGCATGTAAATGTATGTGTGTGTGTGTGTGTGTGTGTGTGTGTGTGTACATGTTAGTGTTAAATTCAACCAGAATGTGTTGTGAACAAAAAAGGTGCTGGTAAATATTACATGTATTTCCCTGTGAGCATAATTTGATTTAGTCATTGACAATGATGACATGATGCTTATTGTACATGTACTATATATGTTATTTTGTGCGGACATGTAAACTTGGATATAACATCTTTGTTTATCCCCAGCATGTTGTAAGAGGCGACTGACGGATTCTGTTTCTCTTTTTACCTTTGTTAAGTGTTTCTTGTATAGAATATAGTCAATTTTTGTAAAGATTTTAGTCAAGCAGTATGTAAGAAATGTTAAGTCCTTTGTACTGGAAACTTGCATTCTCCCAGTAAGGTAATACATTGTACTACGTTGCAAGCCCCTGGAGCAAATTTTTGATTAGTGCTTTTGTGAACAAGAAACAATTGACAAGTGGCTCTATCCCATCTCCCCCCTTTCCCCGTCGCGATATAACCTTCGTGGTTGAAAACGACTTTAAACACCAAACAAAGGAAGAAAGAAAGATCTCTGTTTATGAATGTGCCATTCGGGAAATGTTTGACATAAAACATAGAAAACGTACTTTTCTAAAACGAGATGAGCTTTTCAGTTTGTTTAGTAAAATGGTTCATTGCAGTAGGAAGAATATCAGTTCTGTGGTTGTCGGAAGTTTGAAAAGTTGACGCCTTTCAACAACTGTAACAGTTAAAACACCTTTATTGTCCATTAAAATGTATTTTAAAATGAGACATTTGGCAGGGTGCTTTTTTGTCAGTATGATTGTTTTTGTTGTCATTGTTTTGTTCATGTTTTCTCTTTAATATTGTATCCTTGTGAACAAGTTATGAATGTTACTTGCAGTGTGATCATGCATAATGTTATTGGCTTAGTGTAATAGCCAGATTGATGTGCACATTGTTATTGTAGCCTAATTAACGCATTATCGATGAACCCGTTTGACTATGAGGGCTGAAAATCCTTTGACTCATACATCTCACCATCTGAATTGCTTGACATTATTTTCATCTCTTTACATATATCAGGGCACATGATTTATTAGATAATAAAACATCATGGCAAAATCCTACTGTAGTACTTGATAAAAAAAATGTAACATCTAAATTTACTTGAACACTTGGAGAGTATAGGTGCATTGGTTTTATTTTCACTAGCTAAAAAGCACTTTTTCCCAAAATGATATTTAGCACATTGTTATATCCAGGGGAACAAAGGATTTTGCACATTCCCTTTGTTAAGCGAGTTATTGATGACAGTAGAACTATAGAAAAATACTCTTGCTTATGATATTTCCATGTACACATTTCAAATGCTCTTATAAACAGTGAAAGTTGTGCTTTTTTTCCTGTGATTTTGTTTTCTTCCCCGAGACAATGGACACTACTACCTGCTTTCATTGCGTTATAATTTGTACAAGCAGATCATTTACACAGGCAGATCATTTTCACAAGCAGATCAAAATACTCTCCTTTTTTACCATTTTGTCATTTCCATATAGTTCAGCAATTTTTAAAAATATGTTTTAGTATTTATATGAGCCCCTGGACTCCCCAGTTCCCCTTAGCAAATAACCACGTTATGTCCCAAATAGACTCTAGTTCTGGGGACAGAAAAACAAAGTTAGCATAGCATAGCATAGCATAGCATAGCATAGCATAGCATAGCATAGCCTCAGTTGTCTTTAAATGCATGAGTGTGCATGGATAATCCTCCCACACAGTTCCCTAGCTGTCCCCCTCTCTGTGTTGCTCTCACTCAGTTTATTGATATTGTAAGGTATCTTAAAAGTATACTCCCCCTGGTAATTATGGTTATATAGCAGAAGCTCTGTTGCTATCAATCAGTGTCTTGACATTGACAGTGTTTAAGTGTTCAGTGGAACTCCTGTTAAGACCACAAGAAATGGGAGAAGATGAGGTCTGAAATTCTGACAAAACATGGTCTTAAAATCAGGGAGGTCATTAATCAGGACGTCTTACAAGAAGAAGAATATCGAATTTATCTCGGTAAATATGCATACAGCAGAAGCAGGCTTTTGTCATGTTCGACAGTATTTAACAACAATTAGAATAGCTGTATCGAGGTATTGCTTAGCCTCTTAGCAAAATTCCAGTGTTGTGCTTCTGGTACATCCATTGTTATGACATTATAGGTGTCAATGACTGTCTTGCCTATCTTCTGTGATAATCATCTTTTAGTCTGTGTCAATAAATCATATGAACGTTCTTTGTTTCTGTTTTGTGTGTTCACTTTTTTTGTCTGAAGAGCTACTGAGGTTGTGGAGTAGAGCTCTGGATGCATCTGTGCTTTTTCTGTCTTTATACCAGCCAACTAATTTGCTCTCTGTCTCTGTCTCTCGCTCTCTCTCTCTCACACAAACACACATGTCACTCTCTCTCTCTCTCTCTCTCTCTCTCTCTCTCTTCCTTTCTCTCTCTCTTTTCTCTCTCAATCTCTCTCACGCACCGCACAAAAACACACACACAAACAAACACACATAAAAAAATACACGTATGCACGTACACAAACATGTACACACATACTCTGTTTATTTATTTCTGTCTCGCTCACACGCACGTACCCCCCCCCCCCCTTACACACACATAATCCAATCACACTGTCAATGAATAAACCACCACTCGGAAATATCAATCATTAATATATGTGGCAATTCGGTCAACACTTCAAGACGCACTGACATGAATTCAAACACCTCAAGCCTAACGCCTGAACTGACCTACACTCAAAAGTGCCTTAGCTGAGCCACATGAGCTGTACAGTGCAACCCCCTCTGAGACCTCCCATTTAAGACTCTACCCCCTTTGAGACCTCCCATTTAAGACTCTACCCCCCTCTGAGACCTCCCATTTAAGACTCTACCCCCTCTGAGACCTCCCATTTAAGACTCTACCCCCTCTGAGACCTCCCATTTAAGACTCTACCCCCCTCTGAGACCTCCCATTTAAGACTCTACCCCCTCTGAGACCTCCCATTTAAGACTCTACCCCCTCTGAGACCTCCCATTTAAAACTCTACCCCCTCTGAGACCTCCCATTTAAGACTCTACCCCCTCTGAGACCTCCCATTTAAGACTTCTCCCTTCCTCAGACCTCCCATTTAAGACTTCTCCCTTCCTCAGACATCCCATTTAAGACTTCTCCCTTCCTCAGACCTCCCATTTAAGACTCTACCCCCTCTGAGACCTCCCATTTAAGACTCTACCCCCTTTGAGACCTCCCATTTAAGACTACCCCCTTTGAGACCTCCCATTTAAGACTACACCCTTTGAGACCTCCCATTTAAGACTCTACCCCCTTTGAGACCTCCCATTTAAGACTCTACCCCCTTTGAGACCTCCCATTTAAGACTCTACCCCCTTTGAGACCTCCCATTTAAGACTCTACCCCCTTTGAGACCTCCCATTTAAGACTCTACCCCCTTTGAGACCTCCCATTTAAGACTCTACCCCCTTTGAGACCTCCCATTTAAGACTCTACCCCCTTTGAGACCTCCCATTTAAGACTCTACCCCCTTTGAGACCTCCCATTTAAGACTCTACCCCCTTTGAGACCTCCCATTTAAGACTCTACCCCCTTTGAGACCTCCCATTTAAGACTCTACCCCCTTTGAGACCTCCCATTTAAGACTCTACCCCCTTTGAGACCTCCCATTTAAGACTCTACCCCCTTTGAGACCTCCCATTTAAGACTCTACCCCCTTTGAGACCTCCCATTTAAGACTCTACCCCCTTTGAGACCTCCCATTTAAGACTCTACCCCCTTTGAGACCTCCCATTTAAGACTCTACCCCCTTTGAGACCTCCCATTTAAGACTCTACCCCCTTTGAGACCTCCCATTTAAGACTCTACCCCCTTTGAGACCTCCCATTTAAGACTATACCCCCTTTGAGACCTCCCATTTAAGACTCTACCCCTTTGAGACCTCCCATTTAAGACTCTACCCCTTTGAGACCTCCCATTTAAGACTCTACCCCCCTCTGAGACCTCCCATTTAAGACTCTACCCCCTTTGAGACCTCCCATTTAAGACTCTACCCCCTTTGAGACCTCCCATTTAAGACTCTACCCCCTTTGAGACCTCCCATTTAAGACTCTACCCCCTTTGAGACCTCCCATTTAAGACTCTACCCCCTTTGAGACCTCCCATTTAAGACTCTACCCCCTTTGAGACCTCCCATTTAAGACTCTACCCCCTTTGAGACCTCCCATTTAAGACTCTACCCCCTTTGAGACCTCCCATTTAAGACTCTACCCCCTTTGAGACCTCCCATTTAAGACTCTACCCTCTTTGAGACCTCCCATTTAAGACTCTACCCCCTTTGAGACCTCCCATTTAAGACTACCCCCTTTGAGACCTCCCATTTAAGACTATACCCCCTTTGAGACCTCCCATTTAAGACTCTACCCCTTTGAGACCTCCCATTTAAGACTACCCCCTTTGAGACCTCCCATTTAAGACTCTACCCCCTTTGAGACCTCCCATTTAAGACTCTACCCCCTTTCAATACCTTGTTTTTTCCAACATTTTTTTCATAACCTCTGTCAATTTATCTCCCTCATAAGACTCCCTTCTTTTTTAAGATCTGATTTTTCAGATTTTGGAGGTCTTTAACGGAGGGTTCCACCGTAATGTATTACTTCACAGGCACACACGAGGGTTCCACCGTAATGTATTACCAGAGACATACATACTTCACAGGCACACACGAGGGTTCCACCGTAATGTATTACTTCACAGGCACACACGAGGAAGAAATCGCAGCGGACAATGCAATAACTCACGAGAGCCCCTGAAAAATATTTACACCAAATCGGCGCAGATTATTTCCAGCGTTGGAAGGATCTGAGAGCTCAGCGGGGGTAAATGAAGCCTATTGCAAATTTATGAATTGTTTCCTTGACGTGGGTCTGCCCTTTCTCGCCCGTCTGTCTTTGTGTGGGCTCGTGCTACAGTCACAAGATTAGCATGTTTGATATCGTTCAAGACGTCAGCACTTCCATAACTAACGACTGCCAATGGAGAACGTTACAAAACAGAAACAACCAGGCATGACCTTCAGGTGGCCAGGACACAACCCCCCCCCCCCCCCCCCCCACGCCGTTAGCTATATGTAGCAGTGAATGAAATCCAAAATTGGTTTAATAAGTCCAACATTGCCGTTTATCGTAACAAAACCTGGGCCTTATTTTAAAGTAATTGCAGTGCGGACTATTGGCTGAAAGGTATATATATGCGGGCAAGAAATAAAGAGAGAGAGAGAGAGAGTGTGTGTGTGAGTGTGTGTGTGTGTGTGTGTGTGTGTACATGTGTGTGTGTGTGTGTGTGCGTGTGTGCGTGCGTGCGTGCGTGCGTGCGTGCGTGCGTGCCTGTATGCGGCGTGCGTGTGTGTACACGCGCGCACAAGACCAAGTGCGCACGGAAAAAATCCCTCAAACTTAATCCATGTAAGAGTTCGGTGACTTATACAAACACGAAAATACCAAGCATGCATCCCCCAAAATCAGCGTATGGCAACCTAAACGGCGGGTTGAAAACTATCATGAGTACACGTAAAAGTTTCAGCCCATGCGGAACGACGACGACAAAGAAGAAGTAAATACACATCCAGCAAGACTAACGGACGAGAACCGTTCACCGTCAAAACCAATCGTCCTCTCAGTTTTAAAACGTTCAACAGTCCACACCACTGGATCGAGGAGAGAGATCGAACACCTTGGTGTTACCTGGCTGCCGAACTCTGCAGGAGCCTAGTTTCAAACACCGGCCACCTCGGGGTGGTCGCTATCTCTCACGGCGGGTGGCGAGAAAAGTCACAGACCGTTAGAAAGCACCCCGCCGATGGAGAAAGACGCATGCCTTGTCACCTCCCGGGGTTTGACCCGTAAACCTCTTCACACACAGTTAGGTCACACAGCCCGCGGGGTTTGACCCGTAAACCTCTTCACACACAGTTAGGTCACACAGCCCGCGGGGTTTGACCCGTAAACCTCTTCACTCACAGTTAGGTCACACAGCCCGCGGGGTTTGACCCGTAAACCTCTTCACACACAGTTAGGTCACACACCCCGCGGGGTTTGACCCGTAAACCTCTTCACTCACAGTTAGGTCACACACCCCGCGGGGTTTGACCCGTAAACCTCTTCACTCACAGTTAGGTCACACACCCCGCGGGGTTTGACCCGTAAACCTCTTCACACACAGTTAGGTCACACAGCCCGCGGGGTTTGACCCGTAAACCTCTTCACACACAGTTAGGTCACACAACCCGCGGGGTTTGACCCGTAAACCTCTTCACACACAGTTAGGTCACACAGCCCGCGGGGTTTGACCCGTAAACCTCTTCACACACAGTTAGGTCACACAGCCCGCGGGGTTTGACCCGTAAACCTCTTCACACACAGTTAGGTCACACAGCCCGCGGGGTTTGACCCGTAAACCTCTTCACACACAGTTAGGTCACACAGCCCGCGGGGTTTGACCCGTAAACCTCTTCACTCACAGTTAGGTCACACAGCCCGCGGGGTTTGACCCGTAAACCTCTTCACACACAGTTAGGTCACACAGCCCGCGGGGTTTGACCCGTAAACCTCTTCACACACAGTTAGGTCACACAGCCCGCGGGGTTTGACCCGTA
>NC_090248.1:66932612-66967612 GCF_037325665.1 Littorina saxatilis | reverse complement strand
ACGCCGCTTTCGGCGGAAGCATGCTGGGTATTTTCGTGTTTCTACAACCCACTGAACTCTGACATGGAAGTTACAGGATCTTTTCCGTGCGCACTTGGTCTTGTGCTTGCGTGTGCACACGAAGGGGGTTAAGTCACTAGCAGATCTGCACATAAGTTGACCTGGGAGATCGGAAAAATCTCCACTCTTAACCGGCCACCAGGCGGCAGCGACCGGGATTCGAACTCACGATCTCCGGATTAGGAGGCCGACGTCTTACCACTGCGCCACTTCGCCCGGTGTTTGACTAAGTTAACTTGAGAGGTTTCAATATGGGATGAAAATGATAATTCTCATGTCGGAGTTTGATTAACTTGAGAGGTTTCATTATGGATAAAAATGATAATTCTCCTCTTCACCACATCCCCACTTCAACCCGAACTCTCCCGTTAAATTAATATAAGAATAATAATTCTCATGTCTATGTTTCAGAGGTTTCAATATGGATGAAAATGTGTAATGTAAAGCAAGTAAGCGTAACATTGACAGTTTGAATTGTTTTCCTTCTGTGCCACTTGTGAATACCTGTTTCGGTACAGCTATACACACAGACACCAAGTTTGTTTATATAATTGCCTTATTGAATAAACGGGCACGCTGCATTTGAAGCGTCTTCCTAAACTTGAAAAAAAAAAGAAAAAAAGAAATAAAGGATGAAAATGAGATTTAACGTCTTCGGTGGCAGCAGTGGGCAAATAGGGACAAGTATTGATAATGCGCTTAAATGAATGCTTTAGAAATTCATAAACAAAATAGGGGCATGTATTAGATTATTACTCCTTCGCTCGCCTGTGATTTGCTAGGCCAAATAAAAGCAGCGGCAGACCACTCGTCTGATACAGACACTGCAGCAGACGACACTAAGCGAGACCTGGGCAGACTTTTGTCGGCGCGTGTGGCCGTTATTTCAGCCTTCTGACGTCCCCAAAAGCAGTTAACTTCACGAAAACGCAAAGTCTAGACGGTGTTTTGTTTATTTTCTGCGATTTGTTGTCCGTCTGTGCAGTTTGTTGTCCGTCTGTGCAGTTTTTGAAAAGTGAAAAGGCACAGACTGTTTGGCAGGCATCTTCTTCCGTCAAAGTCGTCGTTGCCGAGTGGCTCAAAACCGAGAAAAGATCGACCTGTGTGAAGTTGATACAGCAAACATCATGAACTGCATCGATATCAAAAGGTAAGTTTTCTTTTTCATTGTCGTTCTCTTTAGTGATGTTAACATTACATTGTTAGTTTTGCTTTACAAAAGGTAAGTTTCCTTTTTACATTTAGTCAAGTTTTGACTAAATGTTTTAACATAGAGGGGGAATCGAGACGAGGTCGTGGTGTATGCAGGGCCGGACGAGAGGGGGGGGGGGGGGCTTAGGGGGCTTAAGCCCACCCCCCCAGCAAAAAAAAAAAAAAAAAAACAAGAGAGAGAGAGAGAGAGAGGAGAGAGAGAAAGAGAGAGAGAGAGAGAGAGAGAGAGCTTAATAATGACTTTTTTGTGCAAGAATAGGATAATTTTTCATGTATAAATGTTAAAATTTCTTCAGCTTATGGGGGCTTTGCCCCCATATTCCCACGGGGGCTTCGCCCCTCGACCCCACCGGGGGCCTTCTCCGGCCCCCGGACCCCCGCTTCAACATTTTAGCCCCCCCCCCCCCCTAAAAACGTACTGGTCCGGCCCTGGTATGTGTGTGTGTGTGTGTGTGTGTGTGTGTAGAGCGATTCAGAGTAAACTACTGGACCGATCTTTATGAAATTTTACATGAGAGTTTCTGGGTATGATATCCCCAGACTTTTTTTTTCATTTTTTCGATATATGTCTTTGATGACGTCATATCCAGATTTTTGTAAAAGTTGAGGCGGCACTGTCACACCCTCATTTTTCAATCAAATTGATTGAAATTTTTGTAAAGCAATCTTCGACGGTGGCTTAAAAATTAATTAATGACTTTTGTCATTAAAAATCTGAAAATTGTAATTAAATTTCTTTTTAAATTTACGTTCATCTTATTCTTCATCATTTTCTGATTCCAAAAACATATAAATATGTTATATTCGGATTAAAACCAAGCTGTGAAAATTAAAAATATAAAAATTATGATCAAAATTAAATTTCGGAAATCGATTTAAAAACAATTTCATCTTATTCCTTGTCGGTTCCTGATTCCAAAAACATATAGATATGATATGTTTGGATTAAAAACACGCTCAGAAAGTTAAAACGAAGAGAGGTACAGAAAAGCGTGCTATGCAGCACAGCGAAACCACTACCGCGCTAAACAGGCTCGTCAGTTTCACTGCGTTTTGCACGAGCGGCGGACTACGGTCATTGTGAAAAAAAGCAGTGCGTTCAGTTTCATTCTGTCAGTTCCACAGCTTGACTAAAATGTAGTAATTTCGCCTTACGCGACTTGTTTTATTGTCGTTCTCTTTGGTGGTGTTAACATTGTTATTTTTGTCAGCGTTATACAGGATCTTTATCAGTTTTATGTCCTGCACTTGTGGTGAATGCAGTGGTGATGTGAAAACTCATTGTGCTGTTTTGATGTCTGTTGAGAAATTCCCCATCACTCTCTTCAGAACGAAGTAATTCTTTTTAATACAATTGTCAGCAAATCATAAAGATTTGTTCAATTAAATCGTGTGGAGAATTTTCACAAGAGCTCATATCAAGTTCTTTTCTATCGGTTTTAAAATGACATTGTGTCGTCTCAGTTCTACAAACCGGAATGATTGAAATTGACCACCATAAGAGCGTATTGCGAAGGGAGAGATCATGTAGTGTACGTGACACACACACAATCTGTTTCAGTCAGAGAAAGCGCACGAACACCACTACGGAATATATCGCTAGTTGCTTCTTCGTATGCATTGAAGAGATACCTTTGTAGTTTGACGTACATGGCGTGTTTACTGGCTTGAAAGAGCTGTAAAAAAGAGAAGAAGAGCAAGAACGCAACAAGAAGAAACAGGAACAGACAAATAAATTAACCCCAAAAAACCCAAAGAAAACACCCCATCAAACCAGTTAACAGAAATAAACAAGGGAAATAAAAAGCCGTTGAAATGTCGTACCCTTACACACGTTGAGGTCTTGTAAACTAGAGAGAGAGAGAGTGAGAGAGAGAGAGTGAGAGAGAGAGAGAGAGAGAGAGAGAGAGAGAGAGAGAGAGAGAGACAGAGAGAGAGACAGAGAGAGAGACAGAGAGAGAGAGAGAGAGTGTTTTACACTACATCGTAAACTTAACGTATGCAAGCCATTTCATTTATGCGGCTGTGGGCTATAGCAGTGTTACAAATGTGTACCTGACATCTTGCGTGATTGATGATTTTAAAGCTCAGAAAAGATTTAAATTAGGCAGTAAACCTGAAACATCCTGACTTTGCAAGACGGCCCAGTGAGTAAAAGCAAGTAACCGACTTCTCTAGCGTTCCTAGGATAATCAGCACAGCGATTAAACGAAGACACAGACAAAGAAACAAGACACACACACACATTCACACACACACACACACACACACACACACACACACACACACACACACACACACACACACGCATGCATGCATGCATGCACGAACGAACACATGTACGCACGGTCGGCGTGACAGTGCTCACGTGTACAGAACTTGATGACTTAAAATCAGTAAGAAGCCGAAAGTTTGCAACGACCTGTGAAAGAATGCAGCCTATCATTTTCTGTCAAGTCGGTATGTGCAAGTGGTCATGTGTGGATTTGTGAGTGCAATGGTGAAATGCTAGTTTATACAATGTTTGTACTTATTTTGTTTATACAATTTTGTGTACTTATTTAGTTTATACAATTTTATGTACTTATTTTCGCATGTGCACAAGGCTATACTCTTCACATCAGGGCGGGGAACGAAGTATTGTTTTGCCTGCCGCAGATAACATGTCGCATGCGCAGTCACTGACCTGACCCAAATGGGGCAAGGGCGGAAATGTTTAAAAGTTTCTCGCAAAATCTTGAATCACACTCATATTTACATTTAACTTCATATTGATCACCAGTCAGCAACATTTGATTAATGTTCCTGGCAGAGGCATCAGTTTGCTTACATTGATAATTGGAAAGACCCATTTAAATCCTATTTACATTACGTCCTTTTGTTCGTTGTTGTTGTTGTTGTTGTTGTTGTTGTTGTTGTTGTGCAGCATTGGCTTACTGACTTTCGTCCTTAACGTTCTCACGGGGTTCTCTATCAAGGGACACGTGCTGGAGATACACTAAAAACGGCAAAATGTGAAAATAAAATCCAAAAACAAAGAGACTGCCAACGTTCCAAAATTCTTTTTATGGTTTCAATAATATATGTTTGTCTGTGCACTTAAAAGACCGCGGGGTCAAAATATATGTGACTTTAACGTATTGTTTTGTCAATTACAAACGTTCCAACAACTTACCTTTCTTGTTTTTTGATTTTGGCAAAATGTGAAGACGAAGAAGGGAATGATTATACGCTTTAAAAGTTACAATAAAAAGCAGTTTCATGGCATCAGCTGCGGTCTGACACTCGCAAGCCCTTGCCTCTCTCCCCCAAGATGGGACCTTGTTTGATAGGTTTTTTTTTAAAGGAAAACTTTTAGTTTTGGATATCTTTTTTGATACATGATTAATACAATTTCAGAGTCACAAGTTAAAATCAAAGAATATAATATTGCCGTGAAGTTGGCGACAACGCTTTGTTTACACCTGGCGTCAGCGCGCTCTCGGCCGGTATAGCCGAATATACGGCGTGTTTCCTTAAATCTGGGGGTGTGGTTAGAACCAGGCCACATGTTAATCTCTGGCTCCTTTCTTCTCTGCTTTGTCAGCGACAAATGACTTGGACAAATATTGTCTTCCTTTCTGGTCCGATGGAGACACACACGCAACGTAGCCTGGCTCGCATATCAATCGAAACTAACATAACATAAATCGCATCGAAAATCACACAGCCTGAATGAAGTATTGTCGATACTGACCCACACTTCAAGATATACTGCTTTTGGTCTTTAACACACATTTTTTTGTAGTTGGACAAAGACTACGGACATCATATGTTATACAGAGTGTTTGGGGCGGGGATGTAGCTCAGTCGGTAGCGCGCTGGATTTGTATCCAGTTGGCCGCTGTCAGCGTGAGTTCGTCCCCACGTTCGGCGAGAGATTTATTTCTCAGAGTCAACTTTGTGTGCAGACTCTCCTCGGTGTCCGAACACCCCCCGTGTGTACACGCAAGCACAAGACCAAGTGCGCACGAAAAAGATCCTGTAATCCATGTCAGAGTTCGGTGGATTATAGAAACACGAAAATACCCAGCATGCTTCCTCCGAAAGCGGCGTACGCGTATGGCTGCCTAACATGATGGCGGGGTAAAAACGGTCATACACGTAAAAGCCGTGGGAGTTTCAGCCCATGAACGAACAAACAAACAGCTGCTTTTGGTCTTTAGGCTAACCCACATGTTTCGTAGTTGGACAAAGACTACGGACATCATATGTTATACAGAGTGTGTGCTGCCTATAAATCTCCGTGTTGGACGGACGCGAGGCATTGCTTTCATAACTTTTTCTTTAATGGATGTTTGAGGATGTTTTGCTGAGAAAACTTAACCACCTTTGAAAAAGCTAAATTCGACTGAACTCCTCCATTAAAAAAATAAGGTAGTCTTTGGAAGGCACTTTCACTGACAATCCCGTATTTAACACCTTTGAACGGTCAGTTTAAATAATTTACAAATAGGTAAGACATTAAACTAGATACTTGACACATTCTTTGAGCACACAATTTTATGAGACTGATCAGTTCTTGTGTTTTAGACGGAAAGTTGCTGTGTCTTGCTTTAAAACAATAAATCAGCTTTTGGCCAAACTCAAACCGATCAATAGTCTACCGAAAACCGACTATCGGAACGGCGTAAGATCTTCTGCCTCGCAATTTGAACGAAACTTTTCAAGTCGTAAACGCACCAACTTGGATGAAGCATACTCGTACGGAAATCCAGTTGGAAATCCAGTTGGCAACAAAGAGGGCCAAACATCCAAGACCTGAGAGAAGCGACCACGTACCAGACAATTTAAAGAAATAGGTTTTTACGACGAAGAGTCCTTCCGTTGCCTTGGGCTTAGTTGTAGCGATGATCTTGCCTTATTTTCGATGAGAGAAGACGCATGAAAACCGTGCCGACGGCACAGATGATGATATCCAGTGGTTTAGTGACTGGTTAAAAATACACTCTAAACAAAAATAGCTTTTTTTTCTCAAATGTGTTCTTTGCACTGACTCGGCCTTCAGTTTTGTTGTTTACTGCTTCTTGCAATCTCTGCTTGTAGACCCTACAAAGGTTTTTTTCTTTCGTCGATCGCAATAAATTAATCTGGGGTTCCGCACAGTTCTTTTACACGACCTGACACAAAAATACGGCATCGTAATTCGTCCTATTTAGTGTTTTAGACCTGATTGTGTGGCGGTCATGTCTTGGTGGCATGTGTCGTTAAACAAAGAGATAACTTGGTGAACTTGTATGGCGGCGCGGAGAAAGTCAGGGACGGGAAGGAGGTGTTGAAGGGGATCGGTGTGTTAATACAATCGTTAACAAAGTAATAGATTTATCACGTGCTCTGTTTATGCCCGCAGTCGTAAAAGTCACACGGCAATGACTGAATGGATCTTTTTGGCAAAAATCCCAAATGTATTATTAGAGACTATTGCAAGACGAGACGTCTTGAGGCCCTTCAGAGATGGGTCTAAGGGCTCGGCTCTCGTGAGCAGAAAAGGGGTCCTCCACCAAAACGTGCACATCATGGACCCAACAGGCTTACGATGAACGAATAAGAGTTTCATGATTGGTCATATATGAAGAGTTACTGGCTCTCTGGAACAGAACGGAGCCTCTTGATTTTCTTTATGGCTGGAGTAGCCTTGAAAACTAGGCTGTCTGGAACAGAACGGAGCCTCTTGATTTTCTTTATGGCTGGAGTAGCCTTGAAAACTAGGCTAAGTACTTCACTTAGTGGTTCTCAACAAGTGTGCTTTCCATTGAACGTGTCCAAAGTCCTCACCTTGAAACCCTGAAAGTAGACTACAACAACATGCGTAGTATGGTGTACAATATGATCTGCTTGTTTTTTTTGTCATGAAAAGTCCATAAAATGATTGGCCGACTTTTGGCTTTGCCTTTCTTTGGAATAATATTGAAGAACAGAAAAGGTTCTTCTATATCGGAAGCTTGATACTAAACGCAGCACACAACCTATTCACAGTTAGTCATGATATTTAAAATTACAGCAACAACATCAACATCAACATCAACAACAACAACAACAACAACAACAACAACAACAACACTTTATGAAAAGTAATATGATCTTGGTGTGTCTTTGTGAGCGAACACAAAATCAAATATGTTCCTGTATTGCACTGTGTGGTTCTATCGGAGGATTTTCATATTAACATTGGCCTGTGCCAATGTGAACCCGATCAAAACATAGTTATCTTCCCCCACCCACCGACTGACTATTAGGGTTTAACGTCCTCTTAGACCAACTGGTCTATATTGGGACAGGTGTTGAAGATATGGTGTGATACTTTGATTTGAACAAGCCCGCTGTGGCTGTCTTCTTCGACACACCACCATTGGGTTTGTCTCGTCAAAGTATCGAAATACGACCATGATAATTGGAGACGAGAGATGATGCATGCGTGTCTTCGTGTTTTCCAAGCCCTGAGACTCTCGCTGTGAACGTGGGATCTTTTTCGTGCACATGTGTGCACACGGGGGTGTTCGGACACCGAAGAGAGTCTGCACAAAGTTGACTCCGAGAAATAAATCTCTCGCCGAACGTGGGGATCGAACCCACGCTGATAGCGACCAACTGGCTACAAAGCCAGCGCGCTACCAACTGAGCTACGTCCCCGCCCCCAAACCCTCCCACAATAACAACCCTTTCACAATCCCACACATGCTTTCTCGTCTTCTCTGGAAGAAACGAACCCCTTCCCCTCTGCATTTTACTTTTTAATACAAACACATATCCACTATGAAGCGTTGGTAATGTGTCAGCATTTGTAGTAGGGGTAGCAGGAGATTCTTATCAGTATCGATACGCACAAACATTGACACTGGGGACCTTTTCCCCACCTAACCTCGTAACATTTAAAGGCACAGCCCTTCCAGTGCAAACACTTCTGCTCACTGTCTTAGAGCTGTTCACGAGGTAACGCTATCTCTCCACGTAGAGCTGTTCACGAGGTAACGCTATCTCTCCACTTAGAGCTGTTCACGAGGTAACGCTATCTCTCCACTTAGAGCTGTTCACCGCTATTCCTCCACGTAGAGCTTTTCACGAAGTAACGCTATCTCTCCACTTAGAGCTGTTCACGAGGTAACGCTATCTCTCCACTTAGAGCTGTTCACGAGGTAACGCTATCTCTCCACTTAGAGCTGTTCACGAGGTAACGCTATCTCTCCACTTAGAGCTGTTCACGAGGTAACGCTATCTCTCCACTTAGAGCTGTTCACGAGGTAACGCTATCTCTCCACTTAGAGCTGTTCACGAGGTAACGCTATCTCTCCACTTAGAGCTGTTCACGAGGTAACTCTATCCCTCCACGTAGAGCTTTTCACGAGGTAACGCTATTCCTCCACGTAGAGCTGTTCACGAGGTAACGCTATCTCTCCACTTAGAGCTGTTCACGAGGTAACGCTATCTCTCCACTTTGAGCTGTTCACGAGGTAACGCTATCTCTCCACTTAGAGCTGTTCACGAGGTAACGCTATCTCTTCACTTAGAGCTGTTCACGAGGTAACGCTATCTCTCCACTTAGAGCTGTTCACGAGGTAACGCTATCTCTCCACTTAGAGCTGTTCACGAGGTAACGCTATCTCTCCACTTAGAGCTGTTCACGAGGTAACGCTATCTCTCCACTTAGAGCTGTTCACGAGGTAACGCTATCTCTCCACTTAGAGCTGTTCACGAGGTAACGCTATCTCTCCACTTAGAGCTGTTCTCGAGGTAACGCTATCTCTCCACTTAGAGCTGTTCACGAGGTAACGCTATCTCTCCACTTAGAGCTGTTCACGAGGTAACGCTATCTCTCCACTTAGAGCTGTTCACGAGGTAACGCTATCTCTCCACTTAGAGCTGTTCACGAGGTAACGCTATCTCTCCACTTAGAGCTGTTCAAGAGGTAACGCTATCTCTCCACTTAGAGCTGTTCACGAGGTAACGCTATCTCTCCACTTAGAGCTGTTCACGAGGTAACGCTATCTCTCCACTTAGAGCTGTTCATGATGTAACGCTATCTCTCCACTTGGAGCTGTTCACGAGGTAACGCTATCTCTCCACTTAGAGCTGTTCACGAGGTAACGCTATCTCTCCACTTAGAGCTGTTCACGAGGTAACGCTATCTCTCCACTAAGAGCTGTTCACGAGGTAACGCTATCTCTCCACTTAGAGCTGTTCACGAGGTAACGCTATCTCTCCACTTAGAGCTGTTCACGAGGTAACGCTATCTCTCCACTTAGAGCTGTTCACGAGGTAACGCTATCTCTCCACTTAGAGCTGTTCACGAGGTAACGCTATCTCTCCACTTAGACACATTCCAAAGATCAACACCCTGACTGCTTGCTGTGCAGAGTGAATCATTTGTGATGAATTAATTTTAAAGATTTACACTGGTGGCTTTTTAAAAGAATGAAGAAAAATCCTACTCTTCACAAAAACGTTGAGGCTGTTGGATTTTTCGGTATGTGTCGAAATGGAAGGCTGGTTTTATTCCACAAGCTCCTGTGTTTTACCCCATGTAAACATGTGGGCAGATCTGAGAAAGTCAGCAGAACAGGGGTTTTTACGAGAAGGGGTTTGGTTTAAAGAGACAGAGACGACGGTGAATCGAATCGTTTGAACGGGAAGGAATATGCATGTACGTGGCCTGTCCCTGAAGAAACCCAAGTTAAGTGCAGGCTGTGAGCAAAGGAAAACAAGAAATTAACATGGGTCAATGTATAATCCATATGGGTCAATGTATAAGCGAATCGGTCAGCGAACAATGAGCAAGGTGCACTCTGCATGAAGAAGGGCCGAGATGGGGTTTGACACCAAGCACGTGCTGCATGGGTTGGCCGGTGTCGTCTGAACGCGAGGGACTGTGTCTTTAACGTGTCCATGACAGGACGGAGAAATAACAGAGGGGTGACCTGTCATACGATATAATGTATAAGCAAGTCAGTCAGCAGGGAGCACTCTGTCTTAATGAGGGTTGACATGAAGCACGTGCAGGTGTTGTCTGCATGGGAAGGACTGTGCCTTTAACGTGTCCCTCAAAGGACGGAGGAGAGAAAGACAGCGGGGAGCCTGTCATAAGATAAGGGAGAATGTATGAGCCAATCAGTCAGCAGGGAGCACTCTCACTGAAGAAGGGCCGAGAGGGGGTTGACATACACCACGTGCTGCAGGAGATGGGCACTCGGCGCGTTGCGGACACCGCACGGTCAACACTCGTGACGTCAATGGAACAAGGGCTTCTTGGGCCCGCGCCAACACACATGCAGCTGAGACTCCTTGCCTTCCTCGTTGCGTGGGAGTCCGATATTTCTCTGTCTATCTCGGTCGTTCTCTGTCTGTCTGTCTGTCTCTTTCTCACGCACGCACTCACTTGGACCCGCACCCATTCACACACAAACAAACACGCACACACGCGCACTTACACACACGCACACTTACACACACGCGCGCGCGCACGCTCGCACGCCACACAGACATACAGACAACTTACACACACACACACACAAGCGCGCGCACGCTCGCACGCCACACACACACGCACACGGCACTGACACGCACACACACACCCCACACACACAGACACTCATGTTATTTGTTATTTCTTATTTCACTTATTAATTTCATCCCCCCCACCCCCACTTCTTTAATCCCCCGTCTCCCTTGGTTTGTATATGGGTCTGTGGCCTTCGTACACACATTCTGGGTTTTGCGTTCTCACTCTCTTGACTGTGCGGTAAAAGTGATCGCCGAGACTCTTATGGCTGACGATCAACAGGTGTTTAACTCTCGAGTCGTGCATTTATATACACGTTAACGATTGAAGATCAACAGGTGTTAGGCAAAAAAAATAATTGTCTGTTTCTGGTAACATGGCTAAAAAAAATAGGGTCGGTAGGTAGGGATTTTCTTTTTAATTTTTTTTTTTACCCCAAATGTAGACCAATAAAACTAACTTTAAAAATCGCGCAAAGAGACTGGATTCACTATACATAGACAAGACACTCAACACATTTACAAATCGTCAGCGGACTTTCGTTTTCACACGTTTTTGTTGTTCATTTTCTCACCCTGTCCTTTACCACACACAAAAAAAAAAAATTTGAGTTTGGAAAAAAAAAGTTTAGGGTCGGCGCCGAAATTTAGGGTCGGTCGGGTGACCAGAAACAGACAATTTTTTTTTTTGGCCTTAACCTCTCGAGTCGTGCATTTATATACACGTTAAAGAGATCGTCATTCCCGGTCATTATCACGGCCACAGACCTCGCAAGGCGTCCACAGGGAATAATAACATCATTTTACTCGCACACTTACCGAAAATGAATAGCGTGGTTGCATTCTTGGTACAGCGGGAATTTTTGCTGAAACTGATAATTTCGCACTGGCATTGAATGACGTAGGTATCACTTATGAAATTAGTTCAACAACGAAAAGTACAAGAAGCCGCCAGACTGTTCACTTTTGGCATTGGTTCTGATCCAGTTGAAGGATGCCCTTACCCAGCATGCAAGCCTGTACCGACCTCAGACGGTCACACTGATCGCGCATACACAAGAAAGAATGTATATTCAACGCGGCTGGTGCAATTTTAAAGGGATAGGCTATGTTTCGAAAATTCCGTATTCATCATGGTCGCTAGAAAAGTTATGAAATTTGAATCAATTTTCGGAACATACCAGGCGTTTTTGATTTTCAAAATAAACCTAAACAACAAAATGTGGGTGAGATGAACAAAGAATTCTGTACTAACCAATACAAGGACAGCACTCACATTAACAAAGTCAAACTTTCGCCTATGGAGGCTTCTACGGGACCACACACAAACAAATACAAAGGAAAACAAAAAGCAAAAGCAGCACAAACCAAACCAAATAAAGCTAAACCTACTTCAACCGCAATTGCTAGCACCTTCACATAATGTTTTTCCACAGTTCTCAGTGGGAGACTTGGAATTCCTAGGCGGCCTCTGAGTTGCTTGTTCCTTCGTGTCAAGTAGTTTGTACTCATATCGTGTCGTCTCTTTACACAGAACGCAGCTAATTGAAATGCAAATGGCGTAAGTGTTTCTGTCTCTGTAAGAATGACGTGACACTGTGACAATTATAAAGCGACGGAGTTGAAAAATATCATGAATGATGGAACGAGAAGAAACAAGTCGCGTAAGGCGAAATTACTACATTTAGTCAAGCTGTGGAACTCACACAATGAAACTGAACGTAGTCCGCCGCAAGTGAAAGTGACGAGCCTGTTTGGCGCGGTAGCGGTTGCGCTGTGCTTCATAGCACGCTTTACTGTACCTCTCTTCGTTTTAACTTTCTGAGCGTGTTTTTAATCCAAACATATCATATCTATATGTTTTTGGAATCAGGAACCGACAAGGAATAAGATGAAAGTGTTTTTAAATTGATTTCGAAAATTTAATTTTGATCATAATTTTTATATTTTTAATTTTCAGAGCTTGTTTTTAATCCAAATATAACATATTTATATGTTTTTGGAATCAGGAAATGATGAAGAATAAGATGAACGTAAATTTGGATCGTTTTATAAAAAACAATATTTTTTTACAATTTTCAGATTTTTAATGACCAAAGTCATTAATTAATTTTTAAGCCACCAAGCTGAAATGCAATACCGAAGTCCGGCCTTTGTCGAAGATTGCTTGGCCAAAATTTCAATCAATTTGATTGAAAAATGAGGGTGTGACAGTGCTGCCTCAACTTTTACAAAAAGCCGGATATGACGTCATCAAAGACATTTATCGAAAAAAAGAAAAAAACATCCGGCGATATCATTCCCAGGAACTCTCATGTAAAATTTCATAAAGATCGGTCCAGTAGTTTAGTCTGAATCGCTCTACACACACACACAGACGGACAGACACACACACACACACACACACACACACACACACACACACACACACACACACACACACACACACACACACACACACACACACACACACACACATACACCACGACCCTCGTCTCGATTCCCCCTCTACGTTAAAACATTTAGTCAAAACTTGACTAAATGTAAAAAGGATGCATAATTAAGAATGACAACAATAGACAGGTACCACGATGAAGGCATTTGGAATGAAGGTGGCAGTACTACCGAATAAAAAGCACGGTTTTATGTTGACTGTGTTTTTCCAAAGTATCATTCTATTTCCATAAAATCTGGTCACAAATCATGTCATGCATTAAATATCAAGAAGAAATCTGAAATAAACAATAACTGCAAGGGTTTGTGCATGAACATTAAATATTAAAGAAGAAGAAACCATTCTAAGCACTGAAGTCCCAATTTTACAGGTTATGAACACATGAGGGAAATACAACAGACACATCTCTCAGTAAAACTACAGAATTGTGTTAACGACAACTTCCATAGATCTGTGTAAAAGTGTTTAAGTTACCTCACAGCCACAAGTAGTCGGTTGTTGTTTTTAACATCCCTTACATAAGCGGGATAGCAGCAACAAACAAAGCTATGACCAGAGGCAAAGGCTTCAAGACTCACGTGTAAAAACAACCCATCCACCAAACTACCGTAACTAAATGGTTAACTAGGGAGACACTGTTTTCCCCCGACAGCAGGATTTGTCTTGTTTGCTGTAAATTGTCTGTTTTGCAATATTAAGACGTCGCAAGACATTGTGGGATGTCCAGAATGGCGCTGTTGAAAAAACATTCTGCTGGAATATATTTTTCATTCACATGATTTAGCAAGAGAAAAGCTCAAACAGTTTGAAGCTGATCATGCTGTTCTGTACAGGTCTTGTCCTTATTAATTTAAAAGCAAATGTGGTGCATCTGAGGTGTTTAGTTTCTGAAATGTCATCAAATGTCAACATTTGACACACACGCATACACACTCACACGCACGCACATACACACACACACACACACACACACACGTACACACACACACACGTACACACACACACACACGTACACACACACACACACACACACACACACACACACACACACACACACACACACACACACACACACACACGTACACAATGCATTGTTTCACATATATGAACCAAAACCTGGACATTGCAAACCTTTATTGTCAAAAATACGAAACTCGGCTGACAACGGCTTCTGCGCAAATGTGTCCAAGTGCCTCTCGACCAGCGATAAGGTAACGGTACTCCTGGAGTGTTATGCTGGCATTTTTTACTTTGGAGTGGTTAAGCCAATTCGACGTCGTGTGTGGTGATACTCCGCGGCTCTGGAGCTACCCCGGGTGTCCGATAAAAGCATTGCTTCCCCCGAACACGTTGTAGACAATTGAAAACGGGATGAAGGGTTCAGCCAAGGTCAAGTGGCGAATCAGTCAGCTGTCAGAGTGAGAAGAAAGGTTGTTTGAAATATTGACGTTTCTTTTTTTTTTGTCTTCGGCAGTCGACCCAGTTTAGCAGTTCTACTTTAATGACGACCTCTTGGCCTATTCCAAAGTTTAAAAAGTGTTGTTTTTTTGTTGTTGTTGTTGTTTAGCAGTTCTACTTTAATGACGACCTTTTGGCCTATTGCAAAGTTTAAAAAGTCGCGTAAGGCGAAAATACAACATTTAGTCAAGCTCAGTCGAACTCACAGAATGAAACTGAACGCATTGCATTTTTTCCGCAAGACCGTACACTCGTAGCATCGTCTGTCCACCGCTCGTGGCAAAGGCAGTGAAATTAACAATCCAGAAAAGCGCGGTAGCGGTTGCGCTGAGGAGGATAGCACGCTTTTCTATATCTCTATTCTTTTTAACTCTCTGAACGTGTTTTTAATCCAAACATATCATATCTATATGTTTTTGGAATCAGGAACGGACAAGGAATAAGATGAAATTGTTTTTAAATCGATTTCGAAAATTTAATTTTAATCATAATTTTTATATTTTTAATTTTCAGAGCTTGTTTTTAATCCGAATATAACATATTTATATGTTTTTGGAATCAGACAATGATGAAGAATACGATAAACGTAATTGTGGATCGTTTCAGATTTTTAATGACCAAAGTCATTAATTAATTTTTAAGCCTCCAAGCTGAAATGCAATACCAAAGTCCGGCCTTTGTCGAAGATTGCTTGGCCAAAATTTCAATCAATTTGATTGAAAAATGAGGGTGTGACAGTGCCGCCTCAACTTTTACAAAATGCCGGATATGACGTCATCAAAGACATTTATCGAAAAAATGAAAAAAACGTCTGGGGATATCATACCCAGGAACTCTCATGAAAAATTTCATAAAGATCGGTCCAGTAGTTTACTCTGAATCGCTCTACACACACACACACACACACACACACACACACACACCACGACCCTCGTCTCGATTCCCCCCTTTTTGTTAAAACATTTAGTCAAAACTTGACTAAATGTGAAAAGTTGTTGTTGTTGTTGTTGTTGTTAAATTGTGCTGATTGTTATGGACGTCAAGTTTCTTCTAAGGTAGGTTTTTGGCCTTAGGGTTCCCCAAAGTTACAGACATCACTGATTCAAAACGAGATCGCCTCTTTGGCCATGGGGTAGATGTCTGAATTACATGATGGGCCTAGAATGCGCGTGCAGCCCTAATTGATCAATCACTAATTAAGACACACATCTAGGGCACACTTGAGTAACTTCAATACGACGATTTATAAACTATACCGACGTTATTCTTTGTTTGGGTAGTTTTTCATCTTCTTTTTCTTCCCTGAACTACTTCCTTCCTTCATGAAGAGTACACGCTGGAGACGGCTTCGGAGGCACCTAACGGAATACCCAAGAATACTTCAGTTCCTTCACTGTTCAAGCAGAAGGATGTTGCACCTTCCAGCCAGGCGGAGTACCAGTTTGAGAAAACGATTGTTTGCTTGGTCACATTAAAGTGATATCTAAGGAATTAACAGCCTATTAGGCCTATCGGACGAACACGGAACAACTCCAGTTAGAATTTACGACCACGGACGACAACTCGGAGGTCCGGCTCGCCAGGAGTGGTCATTGCTTTGAACGGCCGGGCTCGGCCACAGGAGTGCTTGGGAGATAATATAAGACCGCATATAATGTCTTTATTCTAAAATAATCGCCTTTTCTTGAGTGGTTCTGGGGAGTATAGTTTGAAGTGTTTTTGCGGTAATAGTTTTGACAGCCATGTCCTACCGCAGGAGTGCTTGTAAGGCCCCCCCCCCAAAAATAGCCTGTTTCCCGACCGACCCTATTTTTTCGCGCGACCCTAGACTTTTTTTTGGCATTTAGGGAATTTTTTTTAATTTTTTTTTCTTAAGAAGTCTGTTTTTTGGCAAAATAACTTAAAAATACGTTTATTTTGAAGAAAAAAAAATCCCGACCTACCGACCCTATTTTGTTTGCCTATGTTACCGTAAACAGACTTTTTTTTCTTTTTTTTTGCCTAAGATAATATAAGACTTCGTAACATGTCATTATTCCCATACACTCGCCTTTGATGTATGTTTTATGGAAGAAGTCTGAACTATTTTCAGTGGTCATTATTTTGTATGACAAGATCTGATGTGCACGAGAAAGCTACCAACCGGATGGGAACCAGCCGCAAGGTCGGATTGGTTGAAACCACAAAGTAAACCTCAGTTTCAACCAATGCGACCCTGCGGCTGGCTCCCAAACACTCCCAACCAGTAAGGTTGGTAACTTCCTCGTGCACAGTAGCCCAGGGCTTATCTTTGGAGTGCTTGGAAGATAATAATATAAAACGTGGTCAATGTCTGTCCAATGTTTTTAGTGATGATTGTTCTGGGCGACTGGGTCCAGGCCTGCTACAGGAGTGTTTCGAGGCTAATGCCCCCTAACAATATGGCTTGATCCCAAATCAATTGCCCTCGACGTATACTGTTTATTTCAAGGGAGCAGCTTGGATATATATCTTTCCGCCATCCGTGTTTCGGTATAGTTTATGTAGTTTTTACGGAGAGACAGCATAAATGCTTATGAGATAGTGTAAGACTGTGTAAAATATCCACATTCTAAATTAATCGCCTTTGGCGAATACTGTTTATTTTAAGTGAGCAGCTTGGATAGATTCTAATCTCACGATCCATGTTCCTGAATGTTCCTCAGTGTGTGTGTGTGTGTGTGTGTGTGTGTGTGTGTGTGTGTGTGTGTGTGTGTGTGTCACGGTGTGTGTGTGTGTGTGTGTGTGTGTGTGTGTGTTTACGGAATCAAAACTGGAGTGTTTCTTTGGCAGAAAAGATGATGTAAAATGTCTTCACAACGAAACAATCACCTTTGATGTGAACTGTTTATTTCACGAGAGCGGCCCGCTTTGATTCCTTCCATACTGACGATCCGTGTTTCTGTACTGAGATTTAATGTAGTTTACAGGGAGTCAAAGCAGGAGTGCTTATGAGGTAGTGTAAAATGCTTTCATTCTGAAACAATCGCTTTTGCCGTATATATGATGCTGTAGATATGTGTGTGCGTGCGGGATGGGAGGTGCGCAACTCAGTGTATAATCTCATGTCCATGTCTTCGCAAGGTCAATGATGTTTATGCAGAGTCACAGCAGGAAATACTCAACACTGTTTAAATGTAGCACTTTTTCCTCTAACGGGATGTCCCACTGCATGGGGAGTTCCCAGTTGGTGTCTATCTGATGGGCCTCGAAATAGCGGCGAGTCCCTATACTCGACACCGTAGATATAATCAGTGTTAACTCTCCTGGGGATTGTTTATAGGCTAATTTTAAACGCCCCCGCGTGGTCTATATCGGCTCTATCGTAAACGAATGTGGCTTAAGATTTTTTTTATCATCCATCGCATTCTTCACTGACAGGGGTATTTTAGTTAGTGTGCTCTGATGACGTCATATCCGGCTTTTTGTGATTGTTGAGGTGGCACTGTCACGCCCTCATTTTGTAACCAAATTGATTGAAATTTTGGTCAAGAAATGTTTGCCTCAGTCCGGACTTTGGTATTGCATTTCAGATCAGAAGTTTAAAAATTATTTAATTAGTTTGCTCATTAAAGTTGTCATTAAAACAGATTTTTCACTTACAGATTAAAAACTCATTGCATTGTATTACTCGTTTTCTCCTGAATTCAAAAATATATAGATATGTTATGTTTACTTAAAGGTGGTCGTCTACATTTTTGCTTTTTTACATTTAGTCAAGTTATGACTAAATGTTTTAAAATCGAGGGGGGAATCGAGACGAGGGTCGTGGTGTATGTGTGTGTGTGTGTGTGTGTGTGTGTGTGTGCGTGCGTGCGTGTGTGTAGAGCGATTCAGACCAAACTACTGGACCGATCTTTATGAAATTTTCCATGAGAGTTCCTGGGATTGATATCCCCGAACGTTTTTTCGTTTTTTTGATAAATGTCTTTGATGACGTCATATCCGGCTTTTCGTGAAAGTTGAGGCGGCACTGTCACGCTCTCATTTTTCAACCAAATTGGTTGCAATTTTCGTCAAGTAGTCTTCGACGAAGCCCGGACTTCGGTATTGCATTTCAGCTTGGTGGCTTAAAAATTAATTAATAACTTTGGTCATTAAAAATCTGAAAATTGTAAAAAAAAAAATTTTTTTATAAAACGATCCAAATTTACGTTTATCTTATTCTCCATCATTTTCTGATTCCAAAAACATATAAATATGTTATATTTAGATTAAAAACAAGCTCTGAAAGTTAAAAATATAAAAATTATTATCAAAATTAAATTGTCGAAATCAATTTAAAAACACTTTCAACTTATTCCCTGTCGGTTCCTGATTCCAAAAACATATAGATATGATATGTTTGGATTAAAAACACGCTCAGGAAGTTAAAACGAAGAGAGGTACAGAAAAGCGTGCTATCCTTCTCAGCGCAACTACTAAACCGCTCTTCTTGTCAATTTCACTGCCTTTGCCATGAGCGGTGGACTGACGATGCTACGAGTATACGGTCTTGCTGAAAAATTGCATTGCGTTCCGTTTCATTCTGTGAGTTCGACAGCTACTTGACTAAATGTTGTATTTTCGCCTTACGCGACTTGTTTCAATAATCTTATGGTTATATTTCGATACAAAATTATGTCAAATGATGAATGAACCATGGGGAAAAAAGTTATAGAAAAAAATATATGTAAAAAAAGATTTTATTTTTGGGTAGCGTGACTCACGCTTCCAATATTTTGTTTTCTGTTTGCTGAGAACATGTGCTTTGCCTAAAAATACTGACCAATCAAATTCATGTCACTATGCTTATAGCCACGCCCAAACAAGTGCAGTTTGACACTGGCGCGCTGTCCACGCTTTTTTTTTAAACTCGCGAAATGCACGGTATTTGAGAGGAGTTTTGTGCTTGGCATTTTCCAAATAAGGTTATCCTACTATGAGTACATGTGCCAATAATGAATTTTCAAACGGCTACACTGGCTTCGTCTTTCCTAATCGAAAGGGGGTGTATTGTTGATATGTGTAGATAATAGACTCTGCATTTTAATGGTCAAATGACGATTTCGGTATAAAAATGTAGACAAGGACCTTTAAAACACGCGCTCATAATTAAAGAAAATAGGTCGAGTATAATGTTCGCATGCTTCGCGGAGACGAGCGTGACCCGTCTGAATGTAATCTCGGCGATGACTGGTTTTTGGTGTTGATCTCTTAGTTTGATGCCTACAATTTGACTAAATGTTTTTATATCGCTTCACGCGACTTGTGTTTTGTTAACGAGTTCAAAGCCCGATGAACCAAAGGCCGGAGAAAACCCATGTGACGCTCGTGAAAGCTTGCGAAAGTAATGAACATTTACGGTCACCCTTGTGATAAGTTAAGAATCCGGAAAGTTTGTTTTACAAGAAAGCTTACCGTTTTCATTGTCGTAATGACACAGACAGACGGAGCGTGGAAAGAAGGAAGCACACTAAGTTTATCTATGATACGACGGATTACCGTTTACTTAAACCAACATGATATACAATTTATGTGGTATAGTTGACACCCCCCCCCCCCTAACACACACACATTCAGCCCGGCCTCCTTTTAGACCTTCAAAAGTCTGATAAAATCAGGTCGAGGTAAATTAAACATTACGAACAGGAAATTTGAAAAGGTCTTAAAAGATGGTGTTCTCAAAGCGCGGAGACTGAAAATTGATCCACTGTATAGGTTTTTCAAAAATTACAGAAAAATCAACAGTTCAACATACAATCACAACTAAATGAGGTGATGACGGTAGAGTAATAGTATGTCCATTTAATACTCCCCAAAACGGTACTGCTTCACTCACACTTGATGTCGTGTCGGACAACAACCTCTATAAATCTGGATAAGGATCTTTCAGCCGTTGGTGGAACAAGAAAGAATACGCCGAAACTTAGCAAAGAGTGTCAACCTTTCCCTAATTCTAAAAAGAACTACTGAGTTCGAACATTTATTTACACACAAAAAGTTGTATTCTCAAGTTTAAAAAGTGAAACGTACTGCAAGCAAAAACTGAGCTTAAATCTCAAGTTAACCTCTACAAACAGATGCAAGCTGGAAGGCTAAATGCACCGTACCGAAACCGGAATTGCGAACTGTAAGCGCCCTTCATTATGCCTTATCACGCCCCTCGTTTGAAAGGTTAACCTTTGTAGCGATTAGTATAATTTCACTTTTAACGGCTCAAAATGACTGCATCCGTGCTGTCAGATTCTACCGAAAGTCTAACTATCCATAGTCCCGGGCCCTGTCACGACAACGTGACGCCAGTCTGGCAGTCAACTCGAGTCTGTCGCTATGATTGGTCGCTTCCTGTGTACTCTTCAAGACTGGGATACTAGCAGGCGCATGCCATACCATGCAGCAAAACTGAATGCAAGTGGCTTTAGACAATACAATACAAAACTATGCAATACAATACATTACAATACAATAAAATAAAATAGAATACAATACAGTATATTACAGTACACTACAGTACTGTACAGCACAGTACAATACAAGTGTGTTGACTGTTAGGTAGGCACCAGCAAACATAAATGTAATTCACTTGAAAACAGATAATAACGCTAGGTTGTATCAAGTAGTAGAATTTCAAGTATCGGATCATGCAACCTACAACCAAAGAGCTTGCCCTACGAAAATACGCAGGGGAAGCTCTTTGCTATAACGTCGTATGCAGTGCATGGGAAGTAGCATTCAAACTCAAATTAGAAATAGGACTTGCTCTGTTTTTATGCTATCCATGAAAGAAAAACACCCTGTGACAATCATGTGACAGTACAACGTTACACGCAACAGCACAAATGCAGCAGGTGCAAACCAGAGATTGATCGCATATATGCTTATATCATTATTTCATGCGACTAGTGTATGTTGCACTCAACTTTGCTGACAGGTCTAACTTACGCCTATTCAAGCATATGACAGAAATAGCCTATATATACCCTTGAAGACAATAGAATACGAGCCTTGTACAGAACACGATGTTGAACTCGAACTCAGCTGCAAAACCGCGAATCAAAGATAGTTGCACTCAGTTCCGTGCGTTTGCTGAATGTAGGCAACTGCATTCAACTTTACAAATGCTTGAAGCATATGACAAAAAAACAGGTCCCTAATTGACCACTGATGTCAATGAGGACAATAAATGTTAATCATTTTTATTCAGCTTTACAAACCGTGATTGTGTATGGCACAGCATTGAGGATTATTGGCACCAACAGCCCGCTGGAGAGAAGGGTAAAACTTCCAAAGGCTCAGTTACTCTGCTTGTCATCGGTGTCATGCATACTGAGCGAATCTCCACTAACCCTACCCTACTGAGCGAGTCTCCACTAACCCTACCCTACTGAGCGAATCTCCACTAACCCTACCCTACTGAGCGAATCTCCACTAACCCTACCCTACTGAGGGAATGCATACTAACAGAATCCATGCTTAGTGTAACCAAACTGAGCGAAAGCCTACTGTGCGAATCCCTACTTACCGAATTCCTCCTTACCGATTCCTACCGAAAGGACGCTAAATGTGCGAAAGCTTATTCAGTTCAGAGAAATGTTCCCTCTTTATCTTCACCGCGCTGGCAGCAAAACCCCTCACGCGGAGGTGTTTTCAGACAGGCCAGACACAGGTTGTATTGAGCGAATGCAAACTGAACGAAGACCTTCTGGGCGAAAAAAACCCACCCGTGTGTGTGTCATAGTGTCATAGTGTCATAGTGTCAGCTTTACTGACTGGTGTTTCTCACCCTAATCATGACTGTGACAGATGTCGCCTATATCCCGAAGCCGAAGGCAATAAACTACAAACCTTGGACCTACTCCACATCACTGAGTGTAACTTTTTTTTTACACTCACCTGCCCTCATTTTGTAGCTAGGGTGCAACGAATATAGGCCACAAACCGGGCAACGGCGGATATCGAAATTTAATTATGCGCCTCCATCGGGCCAAGGCCGAGATAAGACGGCGCTAAAACTCCTGATCACAAGGATTATTGGCACCAACAGGATTTAGGCTAGGAGGGTGGTCTATGTTAGCTCGCAACAACGCACTTTGTTGGGGGGAAAAGGAGGCTTATAGGCCAGCGGAAATCTGTTATTAACACTCTTTCGGGCAAGAGAGTGTCACCGACTTTCATTGAGGTGTGGGTATTGGAATAGATGTGTAAATGATAAGTTCGTGTTTTGCCAGCACAACGCAATTACCATTTATAGTGTCCTCAGAATGTTTAAAGTGCCTGTGATAACTGACTGATAGAGAATCAGTAGTTTCAGTTTAGCACAATGCTAGTTAAAATGATACACATGTATTTGAATACAGTGGACCCCCCATTTTAAGACTTCTCCTTTTTAAGACCTTGATCTTTTAGATTTCCTGTTCATAACATCATTAAATTTACCCCCATTTTAAGACTCCCTCCATTTTAAGACTCCCTCCATTTTAAGACCTGATTTTCTCGTAATTTTGGGGGTTTCACTGTGTACAGACATGATGATAAAGATCTAACATGTACTTATGCAATATGCAAGAACAGACCAGTACTACCTTCTATATCGAAAATCATACCCAAGGCTTGTTATGGGGGCCAGGAGGCCCCCATTTATACGGATAGTTTTGATGGGGGCCATGGGCAGCGCCATTTTGTTGTGAAATACGTCATCAGTTTGTGTATACAGGAAGTTGTGACATCCGTCACCCTATGGGAGGTGTGAAGGCAACATTGTTCATCAGTAAAAAGTTGTGAAATCCGTCACCCTATGGGAGGGGTGAAGGCAAAATTGGTCATCACTGAGTTTGTGTAACACAGGAAGTTGTGAAATACGTCACCCTTGGGGAGGGGTGAAGGCAAAATTGTTCAACAAAAATATCATAGGTCGAACAGTGCAGGGTCAACCGCAACAAACTCAAACCATTCATACTGACGTTAAAATTAATATTAAAAGTCATACGGTTCTGAGCCATTAAGGACTTGAGTGTCTGTCCGCTTTCAAAAAAAGAAAAAAAAAGAAAGAAATAAAAAATAAGGAGAGGAGGGCAGGGGGTGGGGTTGAGTTGATAACGCTCTGTGGAATTTGTTAAAATGAAAAGTAGTTAAGATGTTTCTTGGTAAGAATTATAAGTCTGTATTCTATATCTTGAATAACGGGTTTGTAAAATGATTTTTTTTTTATTCAAAACGAGTTAAAAAGTGGAACCTTTCAGGATCACCAATAAAAGCAAATAGATGAGCAAGTAAGAGGAACACGAACAATAAATCTCAAAACTTGTTTTAAAAATAAAAGGATTAAGATGTAAGCCACGGGGCCGTGGTAATAAAAACAATATGTACAGTTTGGCGACTTGTGAGCCTAGGGTGAGGATATGTTGTCTTGAGGGTAGTCGCTAGAATCAGGAGGGATGGCGGGAGCCACTCGACCTCAACCTGAAACACGCTGATGTGATAATCTGGGCTTAGAGTTATACCCACAGTCATACTGACCTGCATCTGAGTGACTTATATACCGACATTTTTATTTCTTATTTTTAGCACAGGTGTAGGAAAAAATCATGAACCAAAATGTTATTTATTTTCTAATTTAACATTTGTTTTACAAATGTGACCATGGTCTTTCAAACATACAGTGACATTAAACATTGTTATGTTAACAAAAAGAAAAAAGAAAAAAAGCTTTTGTGCACAAATCAGAAAATACATTGTACATTTTACCTGCAGACCAAACAGTGTCTGTGGCTTTGCCCGACCCAGCAAATTGTCAAGAACAGGCGCTTGCATTTGGATGTGTCCAATGACAGTAGGTTTGGTTGTGATCAATCAGAATAATGTAGGAATAAAAATGTATGACAGTTTGGTATGATGACATGTAATTCACATATGCTGAAATATAATATTATTGTAGTTCTCCAAGATTTTATTTGTAATATGTTGGGAAGACATATTTATCAATTGATCAACAAAATAAATGTAACCGTGTGCCGAAACACTACGATCACCTCGGGAAGCGAAGTGCAATCAAACAGGTTTGAAATGTTAGGGCTAATTTCTTAGCCCTATAAAAACTGTTATGCAAACCCGAAGGTTTCCATGAACATACAGACAATCGGAAACTACCACACCCTATCACAAACAGATTTCCACAAACCACGGGTGTTGACTTTAAAGGCCAACAACTCGGGTGCAGAGTCTGCTGTGAAAGGAGCGGTAGCCTCCCCTGTCACAATCGCCCCCGTTTGAAATGAACTTCGTCCCGAAGTTCCGAACCGGGAGACCACTGTCCATCCCAAGTTCGCAGGATGGGAACAGCACGAACATGTTCAGTGGTCATATTATGCCATTACCTGAACATATCATGCCGAGTCCCATCCCTGCTCGCAAGCGCCAGATGTAACCGTGTGCCGAAACACTACGATCACCTCGGGAAGCGAAGTGCAATCAAACAGGTTTTAAAATGTTAGGGCTAATTTCTTAGCCCTATAAAAACTGTTATGCAAACCCGAAGGTTTCCATGAACATACAGACAATCGGAAACTACCACACCCTATCACAAACAGATTTCCACAAACCACGGGTGTTGACTTTAAAGGCCAACAACTCGGGTGCAGAGTCTGCTGTGAAAGGAGCGGTAGCCTCCCCTGTCACATAAAACATAATAAAAAACGACACAACATTGTTAAAATCATTATTGGCCAACGTTGAACGTTTACGAAGGCCTCAATCTTCACGGGCAATATCCGTAATAGGTGCTTGATTTTGGTATTTTTGAATTACATAACATTAAACCTTTGTTGGGCTTCATGGTCATGGCAACAGCCATAATAATATTATATGATGTATACCGTGCAGGGCCTCTTTTTTAAATCGGGTTTTGAACTCTCTTTTTCTGTATTCGGTTGTACTGTTTGTTTAAGCGATTCATGACAGGTGGACAAGTTTTTATTTTTTTAATTTTTTAAATTTTTTTTATAAACTCTCTTTTTTTGTATTCGGTTGTACTGTTTGTTTACGTGATTCATGACAGGTGGACAAGTTTGTTGTTTGTTGCTCGTGAAACGTCCTTTACTTTCGTTTTTTGTGGTTTTTATATTTAGTCAAGTTTTGACTAAATATTTTAACATCGAGGGGGAATCGAAACGAGGGTCGTGGTGTATGTGCGTGTGTGTGTGCGTGTGTGCGTGTGTGCGTGTGTGTGTGTGTGTAGAGCGATTCAGACTAAACTACTGGACCGATCTTTATGAAATTTGACATGAGAGTTCCTGGGTATGAAATCCCCGAACGTTTTTTTCATTTTTTTGATAAATGTCTTTGATGACGTCATCCGGCTTTTCGTGAAAGTTGAGGCGGCACTGTCACGCCCTCATTTTTCAACTAAATTGGTTGAAATTTTGGTCAAGTAATCTTCGACGAAGCCCGGGGTTCGGTATTGCATTTCAGCTGGGTGGCTTAAAAATTAATTAATGACTTTGGTCATTAAAAATCTGAAAATTGTAAAAAAAAATAAAAATTTATAAAACGATCCAAATTTACGTTTATCTTATTCTCCATCATTTGCTGATTCAAAAAACATATAAATATGTTATATTCGGATTAAAAACAAGCTCTGAAAATTAAATATATAAAAATTATTATCAAAATTAAATTGTCCAAATCAATTTAAAAACACTTTCATCTTATTCCTTGTCGGTTCCTGATTCCAAAAACATATAGATATGATATGTTTGGATTAAAAACACGCTCAGAAAGTTAAAACAAAGAGAGGTACAGAAAAGCGTGCTATCCTTCTTAGCGCAACTACTACCCCGCTCTTCTTGTCAATTTCACTGCCTTTGCCATGAGCGGTGGACTGACGATGCTACGAGTATACGGTCTTGCTGAAAAATGGCAGCTACTTGACTAAATATTGTATTTTCGCCTTACGCGACTTGTTTTTATATTTAGTCAAGTTTTGACTAAATATTTTAACATCGAGGGGGAATCGAAACGAGGGTCGTGGTGTATGTGCGTGCGTGTGTGCGTGTGTGTGTGTGTGTGTGTAGAGCGATTCAGACTAAACTACTGGACCGATCTTTATGAAATTTGACATGAGAGTTCCTGGGTATGAAATGCCCGAACGTTTTTTTCATTTTTTTGATAAATGTCTTTGATGACGTCATATCCGGCTTTTCGTGAAAGTTGAGGCGGCACTGTCACGCCCTCATTTTTCAACCAAATTGGTTGAAATTTTGGTCAAGTAATCTTCGACGAAGCCCGGGGTTCGGTATTGCATTTCAGCTTGGTGGCTTAAAAATTAATTAATGACTTTGGTCATTAAAAATCGGAAAATTGTAAAAATAAATAAAAATTTCTAAAACGATCCAAATTTACGTTTATCTTATTCTCCATCATTTGCTGATTCCAAAAACATATAAACATGTTATATTCGGATTAAAAACAAGCTCTGAAAATTAAATATATAAAAATTATTATCAAAATTAAATTGTCCAAATCAATTTAAAAACACTTTCATCTTATTCCTTGTCGGTTCCTGATTCCAAAAACATATAGATATGATATGTTTGGATTAAAAACACGCTCAGAAAGTTAAAACAAAGAGAGGTACAGAAAAGCGTGCTATCCTTCTTAGCGCAACTACTACCCCGCTCTTCTTGTCAATTTCACTGCCTTTGCCATGAGCGGTGGACTGACGATGCTACGAGTATACGGTCTTGCTGAAAAATGACAGCTACTTGACTAAATATTGTATTTTCGCCTTACGCGACTTGTTTCTTTCTTCTCAGCTTTGCGAGTTCAGCCTTGATCAAGCAGTCTCGTGAAGTTGTTTGTTTGTTTAGTGTTTCACGAAGAACGTGTTTTTGCGTGTGCTTTTCAGTTTCTTATTTTTATATGGTGAGCTATTATTCAGTTTTTTTTTATTCCAGAGTTGTAGACGTTAATAAATTTTGTGTATTGGATTTGTCGTCCTGTGTCCTTCCACTGAGAGGGTTGTGTTGTGATGGTGTTTTGTGAATCTGGAATACGGTAAGGGAAAGTTATCTTTTTGTGTATGAGAAATCTTGTATTAACTGATGATGTTGTGTATGCTTACTTTTCCTTCCCTTTTTCTCTTTTGATGAGAAATATCGTATTAATTGATGTTGTGTATGCTCACTTTTTTTCTCCATTTTTCTTTCTTTCTCTCCATTTTGTTGTCTGTCTGACTTTGTCTTCTTTTATTGGTGTGTCCGTCTCTCTCTCTCTCTCTCTCTCTCTCTCTCTCTCTCTCTCTCTCTCTCTCTCTCTCTCTCTCTCTCTCTCTCTCTCTCTCTCTCTCTCTCTCTCTCTCTCCACCTACCGTCACCAAATTAAAAGGAACTAGACCAACATTTTTCTCCAAATAACGGTTGCTGAACTTGTCATTCGTCCGTTTAACTGGCATGGTTTTGCCGAGCAACAGTAAAAATGTGCTCTGCACATATATTGCTGACGTGTTCAAATCTAAAGTTACTTTTGCAACACAGGCAGTCATTTGATTCGGTACTCTCTCTCTAGCCTGGAAGAAAAAGACAATAGGACATTTGTCCCCCTCAACCAAATTCTGATGGGACATTACATAGTTGAAGGCAAAACGCACAAAGCAGGCTAGGCGGTCCGAAAATGCTTTTGTCGAAAGATGCAAAATAGTGTTATTTAGTACCAAATGATGACATGAGAATTTGCCAGTGTATTCGGTTAGTGTGTGTGTGTGAGTATTTGTCTGTGTTTCGATCGATATCGCTTCTGTTGACAGTTTCAACAGAGGTAATCGCGCAAGCACAGATAGTTCGCAGAATTGGTTGAATACTAATGAAATACATTTTAAAGCAAATCACATTGCATTTTACAAACTCGCAAGTTGTTCGGCTTGGCGCGCGTTTTTGCCTCTAGCTCATTCCGAACATTGTAGGCTACTCCCGTGAAAAGTGTGCATGGGGTGGCGCAGTGGAACGAAATCTCAGTGCGCCCTTTGACGCACTGAAGGCAATTCCAATTGAGATGTTATGCGCCAATGGCGCAAGGCGCACTAGTAAATGAAACCCTGCACCCCCCCCTCTCTCTCTCTCTCTCTCTCTCTCTCTCTCTCTCTCTCTCTCTCTCTCTTTCTCTCTCTCTCTCTCTCTCTCTACCTTTCTCTCTCTCTTAAATCTTTATCCTTGTAAATAACACTTTAGTCTCTCCACCTATCTCCCTCTTTCTCTCTCTCTCTCTCTCTCTCTCTTTCTCTCTCTCTCACGCACGAACGCACCCCCCCACCCCACCCCCACACATTATTTTTTTTAAATTACACATTTTGACAAGGCTTCATCGTCGCTGCATACCCGTAGGCGAGAATTGCAGTCAGCCAGTGCATACACCTAAAGAACGACATGTCAATACATATTCATCCGCATTGAGAATTACACTCCGCTGCATCGTAAACGCTACCCATGCCCTGGAATTATCAGCTCACGTCCGATTGGATTTTACGGATGAGAATCTTGCGTGATGAGAATTGAGAGACAGAATTGGGCCGGGTAAGCGGGTGGCAGTTCATGCGTGTTTTGGGTAAGCGGGTGGCAGTTCATGCGTGTTTTGGGTAAGCGGGTGGCAGTTCATGCGTGTTTTGGGTAAGCGGGTGGCAGTTCATGCGTGGTTTGTTCGCTTTATTCTCAACCGCCACTGTTTGTCTGGAAAACAACCGGGTTTTTTGCTTGTAATTGCGCCCGACCTGCCCCCCCCCCCCCCTCCCTACCCTTTTGTCCCCCCCTCGCCCCCTTTCGCCCTATTCCTCCACCTCTCTTCATACCTGCATGCCAATACCTCTATTTAGGTCAGTCTTTCATCCCGCTGCGAAGTGTCACGTCGTGGTCTGCATGTGTTTGTTTCTGTGGTTCTGTGCTTCTGATCTGGCCCGGGGACTTGGAGGAGCGACCTTGCCTTGAAGTTATATTCAGGTCTGGCATGTGGGCAGTTACGTTGACGCAGATGGTCAAGACCCGCGTCAGTTTAATGATAATAATGATAATGAGGGTATTTATATGGCGCAAATCCTAAAACCGTTCTAAGCGCCTCACAAAACATACATAAATAAATTATTCTGTACACAATTCCAAATCAAATGATAATAAACATCGAAATATACTTATACACTTTACAAAATCTTAACCCACATAATTCCAAGTCAAATAATTATACACATAGATTTATACGATCGACGTTAAACGATACTGTCCGTCTTGAATTACCGACTTTTAATTCAGCACCAAGAAGCCACGTTACTAAAGTCGGAACAACATAGCCATTACTGATGTTGATGGCACACGCAGAAACTGACAGAGTATTAACTCTGGTGCAACCCGTCAGCTTCATCAATCCGTTGTATGTGTATCGTCACTATACTATGGTGAAAATGATCGATGAGGTCAATCTAACATCGCTTCTTCAAACCAAGCAACTAAGCAAGCAAGTGAGCAACTATCCAACCAAACACCAAAAGTTACGATGATACTGAAATGACCACCGCCATTGTCAGTCAAAGCAGCTAAGATCAATACAGAAACGTGAATCCTTATTGTCCCTGCATTATCGCCACGTATGTGAGAGGCACATTTTGTTCTGATCAAACCGTTCGGAATAGATTATTGTGCTCAGGAGTAAATTTATAAAAAAAATATACCCTCGTGGAAAATGTGCAATCCACACGATTAACAGCATAATGAGCAGTTAAAACGGTTTATGCTAAAAACAAAGTGCAAATGTAAAAGCATGTGTGGATTATTTTTGTTAGCATGCAGTTCCTGTTAAACACGAAAAGCCTGCAAAACGATAAAATGAACATTGTTTTTGTAGTATGTCCAATAAATAACACGGGGAACAAAAGAAGAAAGCTGAGGGTAGTTGTATTAATACAGCTCGTTTGGGCTGTCAGATAGGCAGGCCTGAATGTGGCGAACATGTAACTGGCGAGTAGAAATGTTCATCTACTCGCCAAATGCGAGTAAAGTTGCTGAAACAAATAGTTGGTTTGGCTAGTAAAGTTTGCTCTCTGGCTAGTACATTTTCAGAATCACTAGCCAAAGGCTAGTACACCATTTTTTGGACTTTCAGGGCTGATAGGCCAACAGTAAATAGATTTATTGTTTGTGCGGTAGAAGACGATTACCATCATAAATCTTTGACTTCGTGTCGTGTTCAGCAGTTACAAGTTCCCAGGACTGTGCGTGGTCTATTATAAGCTGCTCCAATAAAAAGGCAACAGTACTTTACATTTATTCTTTGGGATCCATAATCCAGCTTGAGAATGCAGTGTAAACTTGACTCTGAAAATAAATGTCCATCATTTTCAATTGTTGAGATACTTTGGCAACTTTCAGCGTACTTTGGAATTCACTGATGGACTGATCTGTTGTGAAATTTAAATCAGGTAATGCTTTGTCGTTGTTTTTTTGTTTTGTAAAATATTGTTTTAAGTGCTGTGTTCACTTAAAACATTTTGTTCATTCTTAACTCGAGAATGTATCCGTGTGTCTTTGGAAGGGTACAGGAGGAGGATGAAACTTGCAAACATGGACTGTTCAGTGAGACTTTGTCAGCAAAATTCACATTAGTTCTTCTTGGGCGGTTTTATTGGAATGCTAAGCAGGCGTTTTACTCAGTTATGTAAAGTGTACAATTGACCGCGAGGCTCACAGAAGGTTTTGTTTTAGGTATCATGTTACATGTACCTTACTTCTTAATTTTCTTAGTTTTTTTGCGCGGAAAATAATTCAACATACTGTTGTTGGTTTGCACTGTGAAGTTTTGCCCAGTTGTGAAGGACATTTTCCTTTCTAACGTATAGGTGAGGTTAGTTTCTCGGTTAGAAGCAAGCCCCACTTTAACCAATACGGGACAACGACTATGTTAAATGTGTTTACCTTGGCGAACTAGTGTTGCAGAAAACTCTACAACTTAACAGTTTGCCCTCGCCTTGTTTCCACCTTGTAGCTGAATTAATTGAGATCAGGCTTGTGCTTGGAGCCTTGTACACTGTCACGCGCTTAATTAAGGGAGACAAATCAGGTGTGTCGCGTGGCGAAGGAATGTCGACGAAGGTAAATACGACTGTCCTCCCCGTTTTATTGATTTCAAGCCCTTTTGTCGTGGAAATGACCAGGAGAATGAAGTCTTGACCTCGGGAGGTGAAGGGATGGGGGGGGGGGGGGGGGGCTGATGTGGAGGAAGGGGGGTGGGGGAGGGGAGGTAGGGAAATAAGGAAGACGTAGCTGAATGGGGAAAAACGGCTCTCTCACTCGTTTCCTTAAGTTATAATCAGCAGCGACAGTTACCACCTGGCGTGCGTGGAATTTGTTTCAACTCCATCCTCCCGTCCGCATCCCCCCTCTACCCTGCTCTCTCTGTCCGTTGGCCACCCTCGGCCTCCACAACACTGTGACCCACCCCACCCCATCAGTCCTGACCCCACGCCTTCCCCCTCACCTCCCTGTCGCCTCAGGATACATTCCTGCCCTCTCTTCAGGACTGGGTGGCCGAGTGGTAACGCACTTGCGCTCGGAATCTTCTTCTTGTCGTTCGCTGTTAGATCGTCAGTCCGGACTGCAGGGCGAAACGTGCTGTCCTCTCCAAGTCCTCTCTGGGGCCGTATAGCTTCTTTTGTAGCGCTGTCTCCTCTGGCCAGGTGGTGTCCCTCAGAGCACTGTGGTATGGACAAGCCTGCAGGATGTGCTCTGCTGTCTGATTCTTGCCACACGGACATACGGAATCGAGAGGTTGCGTGTTCGACCCTGGGTCGGGCCGCTATTTTCTCCCCCCTTTCCTAACCTAGATGGTGGGTTCAAGTGCTAGTCTTTCGGATGAGACGAAAAACCGAGGTCCCTTCGTGTACACTATATTGGGGTGTGCACGTTAAAGATCCCACGATTGACAAAAGGGTCTTTCCTGGCAAAATTGTATAGGCATAGATAAAAATGTCCATCAAATACCCGTGTGACTTGGAATAAAGGCCGCGAAAGGTGAACATTCGCCTGACAGGCTTGAGGTTTGCTGGTCGATGTGAATGCGTGATATATTGTGTAAAAAATTCCATCTCACACGGTATAAAGCGCTTTGAACTTCGGATAAGGCGCTATATAAATAAAGAGAATAATAATAAATAATAAAATTATTTCCCTGCGAAACTCTCACTGAGTTCCGACATTTACGCATCAGAGAATGGACGAACTACTGTTGATAATCTTCACGCACTTTAGTACTAGACTTGTTTCTACTGTGTGCACTACTCATTAGTTTCAGCATCAGTTTTTGGAAGGACCACTGTTAGTCACGCACGTTATAGTTAGTACTAGACGTGTTTCTACTGTGTGCACTACTCATTATATTCATCAGATTTTGGACAGACCACAACGTTGACATCTTCATGCATTGCAGGACAAAAAGGAGTGTCTATAATATTGTGTGTGCAACGCAGTCGTTCACTCCAGTCCTACCGCAGCGTAACTTGAGTGGACGGACGGACAAGTTTAATCACACATCTACATGTACACTAATTTTACAACGAGGTGTGTCTACCGCCGTGTGAGCAACTCTTAGCGGCATTCAGTACATATTTTGTCGGGTGAGCCGGGTATACTAGATTTAGTTCTTTGAACTTTCTGAAGTCTATAGTTTTTATATCCGGTAAATTATTGATTACAAAAGCGTGACCTCGACGAGTGTATGGCAAGGTATTATTAGTGTCTTCGATTACTGGCCACTGGACCACAAGTCCCAGCTCGGTTCCTCACTTGTGCCCATTATTAACTTACAGCCACCGTTGGTCAATTTAAATTAGTGTCATTACCTCCGTTAATATGTATCACTTACTGCTGAGCGCGGCTAGTGGACCATAGGAGATTACCACTGGGTCACGTCACCTGTTATGTGGGTCCAAGTCAAAAGGAAGTTGATCCATTGTCATAATGCTTAACTAAAGCGGGGTGAGGGTGTAAAAGGTTGACTCGAAGGTTACATGATCCTCCGAGCGGAAGTCGAAGCACATTATTGGAAGGATAAGCATCAACGTTGCCAACGAAAATCACGAGAACTTCGCCGGGACCAGACTTGATTAGACAGGGCAAACATCAGTTTATTCCTGCAGTTACCAAAATGTGCACGTAGGTACCAGTCATGCCGCCCTTAGGGTGAGGGTCTGTCTAAACATTTCTATGACATACGCACGGATCAATCATGGTTATAGGGAGGCTAGACTCCTGTGTAAACAGCCCACGATATCTAAACTACGCTATAGTATACACGCAACTTTAACTCAAAGGAGGGGATACCATCACGCGTTTCCGAGTTCCGTCCAGGGGACAGTGTTTGTCAGTCTGGTTAGCCGGCAGCTCTTATAGCATTCACTAAGAGCCTGGGATGGGTTCTATACACGAAACTTTCACTCAAAGCAGAGAAACCACCGCGCTTTTCTCCATTCTCGATCGAGCTGGTGTTTTCGGTCTGGTTTGCAGGCTCCAATACCTTTGACTTCTTTATCTTTTGCGTTCCCGGGATGAGGCCTCAGACGTTGGTTCTGGCGGTGATAGGTTGGTTGTTGTTAGCTTCCACATAGACATATTCTGCTGTTTACGCAATAGTTGAAAAGCTTTGCGTCGGCAAATAGTATGGATTCAATGGAAGTACTGGCCTGGGTTGAAGAAGTGAACTGTCGCAGTGCAACAAATTGGTCGCCATTTTCCGCCGTGTTTTGTGAATAAAACGTGTTAACCACCCACAAACACAACAACAACAAAAGAAGAAAAATTATGGATTCAATAGAAATAAAAGAAGCAGCCCAAAACATAAAAACAAAGGAGAACAGATGTGGCAGGGCGGTGTTTGTGGCAATAGTGTAATATCTGATGGTGGCAATAGTGTAATCTCTGATGGTGGTGGCGATGTAACCGGCTCGACACGAAGACGTGCGTCAGAGCACGTGTGTGGCCTTCAGCACACCGGATGGACCCCGGCGGACCCACAAAGCGCTGACTGATTGGAATGAGGATTGTCTTTTTCCTCCCGATCCCTCCCTGCTATCACTCGTCCCCTCGGCCAACTCACAGGAGCTTGAATTTTAAAATACAGTCGAACCTACTTGTAAGAAAATCGCTTATAAGAAACATCGCTCACAAGAAAGGACTTTTTTTTTAAATTACCATGCCAAATGCCTTCTTTCTTCCACTTAAAATTTTCCGGATAGAAAAAAAATCCTTAAGAAGAAGGCACC
>NC_090248.1:66892612-66927612 GCF_037325665.1 Littorina saxatilis | reverse complement strand
ATAAAACATATTTATGTTTTTGGAATCAGGAAATGATGTAAAATAAGATGAACGTAAATTTGGATCGTGTTATAAAAAAAAATTATTACAATTTTCAGATTTTTAATGACCAAAGTCATTAATTAATTTTTAAGCCACCAAGCTGAAATGCAATACCGAAGTCCGGTCTTCGTCGAAGGCTGCCGTACAAAAATTTCAATCAATTTGATTGAAAAATGAGGGTGTGACAGTGCCGCCTCAACTTTTACAAAAAGCCGGATATGACGTCATCAAAAGTGTTTATCAAAAAAAAGAAAAAAACATCCGGGGATATCATTCCCAGAAACTCTCATGTCAAATTTCATAAAGATCGGTCTAGTAGTTTGGTCTGAATCGCTCTACACACACACACGCACAGACAGACACACACACATACACCACGACCCTCGTCTCCTTTCCCCCTCTATGTAAAAATGGGAGAAACAAACAAAAAATGCAGACAACAGAAAAAGTGAGTTGTAATTGCATCTTTTTCAGGTAAGAGGAATGCAGACGGTTCATTTTTTAAAACATCATGTCAAGAGAAAATGCTGATAATGCTGCTGCAGTGGTCGCCGCTTAATAAAGCCACTTCTGGACCGACGAAAAACGGCTTTAATAAGCGGCGGATTTATTAACCGGCGGTCCAGGAATACGTCATTTTCGAAAGAAACAAAAAATCTTCTCTTTTGTTTACGTCACTCAGTCACTTTCTTTCGTCATTTACACTTGTTTGAATCTAAACAAAACTTCACGAAGGATGTTGAACTTTTGTTTTAATTATGTACATGTACGGGTACTTTGATCACTTCGGTACATCAATAATTTCACTGTCACCGTCACGAATCAATACTTCGTGATACGCGTGAGCGTGGACATAAATAGGCCTATGACTTGAGCGATTACAAGAACAAGATATGTGAGTTTTAGTCGCAAACTACGTGATTTCTCTGAGAAAACTGGCTTTAATAAGCGGCGGGTTGGGTTTATTAACCGGCTTTTTCTAATACATAAGATATAGTGATAAATCCGGACCGTCTGAAATCGGCTTTTATAAGCGGCTGGCTCTATTAACCGCGGTTTTATTAAGCGGCGTCCACTGTAATGTTAAGATAAAAGGCTGCTGCTGCTAATGATGATGATGAGACCTGTGTTTCGAGCCTTTAACTGGTTCCTCTTTTATTAAAAAATCATCTTCACGTCACCTGCAATGAACGTGATCATCTCGAGCTAACGTTACGAATTTATATCAATTTCCCTTTTTATTTTATTTTGTTTTTACCTAAATTAATTAAAATTAAAAAAATAAACAGTGTGGTGTTATTTAAGCACAGTGGCCTACTGTTGGAACTAGGTGCTATGATAAAGTCATGTGCAGGTGATGTAGAGGTTACATGCCGAGTCTCAGTGATTATTAAAAATAATGGTCGAAGTTGGCGGATCATGAAAAATGCGAGCTTCAGCGAGCTTTTTCATGACCGCGAACTGAGACCATTATTTTTAATAATCACTGAGACGAGGTGTGTAACCTCTTTATTCCTCCTTTCTTCAGTTATTCAAAGAAAACAGGAGTTTTTGTGCGAAAGTTTGATCGAATCCGAATCACTCAACCAGTCAACCTGCGCAGGCGATCGATTAATGCGCGGTTGTATAGTTCCGTGCAAATCATTCCATTATGTTAACACTTCTTGTCAGTTTCCCTGTTTTAGACTAAAATCAAGTACACAGATATGCTGTTATTCTGCTGTGGCGGTAAAGGCAGATATTGTGTGTTCTGTTTATGTTTTAGTATCGCATAGGATAATGTTCTTTCGTCAAATGGGACTAGCAGACGAACTTTTGCACCCGTGTTCCAACGTTAATTACTGTATGAAGTTCCGTTTTCTGGGGAAAATAGTGTATGAAACCGCTTTATGTTGTTTAAATTGATGAGATGTGTGCATTTGGTTGCGTGTGATCTGTTTATAAAATGAAATATTGTTGAAAACTGACCGTCGGATTGCAGTCAGTGTTGTCGAAGAAACTGCGTTAAAAGAAGGGGAACTACTCTTGTCGGCTAGAGTATGAGTTACTTGCCTTGGGAATTTGCTTGTGATGAACGGTTTGTGCACGGCAGATCTAGATTCAGAAAACAACCTAACTCATGGATTTTATATGGAGATTCATGTGTTCAGGCCTGTAGTTGTTAATTTAAATGCGGTATGTTTGTATTGTTTGCTCCAGAGATGTATATTTCGTACGTATAGAGCGTTCGGAACTTTTCAGTCGCAAAAGTAGTACCAAAACAGAACAGCTTCTCAACCCATTGCACTATCGAGGATTCAGGCTGTTGCTGGCTCGTTATTTGTTTGGTTGCTGGGTCATTATGTAGAGGTTACATGCCGAGTCTCAGTGATTATTAAAAATAATGGTCGAAGTTGGCGGATAATGAAAAATGCGAGCTTCAGCGAGCTTTTTCATGACCGCGAACTGAGACCATTATTTTTAATAATCACTGAGACGAGGTGTGTAACCTCTTTATTCCTCCTTTCTTCAGTTATTCAAAGAAAACAGGAGTTTTTGTGCGAAAGTTTGATCGAATCCGAATCACTCAACCAGTCAACCTGCGCAGGCGATCGATTAATGCGCGGTTGTATAGTTCCGTGCAAATCATTCCATTCTGTTAACACTTCTTGTCAGTTTCCCTGTTTTAGACTAAAATCAAGTACACAGATATGCTGTTATTCTGCTGTGGCGGTAAAGGCAGATATTGTGTGTTCTGTTTATGTTTTAGTATAGTTTAGGATAATGTTCTTTCGTCAAATGGGACTAGCAGACGAACTTTTGCACCCGTGTTCCAACGTTAATTACTGTATGAAGTTCAGTTTTCTGGGGAAAATAGTGTATGAAACCGCTTTATGTTGTTTAAATTGATGAGATGTGTGCATTTGGTTGCGTGTGATCTGTTTATAAAATGAAATATTGTTGAAAACTGACCGTCGGATTGCAATCAGTGTTGTCGAAGAAACTGCGTTAAAAGAAGGGGAACTACTCTTGTCGGCTAGAGTATGAGTTACTTGCCTTGGGAATTTGCTTGTGATGAACGGTGTGTGCACGGCAGATCTAGATTCAGAAAACAACCTAACTCACGGATTTTATATGGAGATTCATGTGTTCAGGCCTGTAGTTGTTAATTTAAATGCGGTATGTGTGTATTGTTTGCTCCAGAGATGTATATTTCGTACGTATAGAGCGTTCGGAACTTTTCAGTCGCAAAAGTAGTACCAAAACAGAACAGCTTCTCAACCCATTGCACTATCGAGGATTCAGGCTGTTGCTGGCTCGTTATTTGTTTGGTTGCTGGGTCATTAGCGAAAAATAACTAGCTCTACAAGTTTACAGATGTAAAGAAGCAGAGGGGGGAATAACGAAAAATAACTAGCTCTACAAGTTTACAGAGGTAAAGAAGCAGAGGGGGGAATAACTAGGGTTATGCATTTATTACATTTGTGTGTCTAATCCGGGCCCTTGTTTCTCGTAGATTAAAAAACCAAGCCAAAACAACCCTGACAACACAAGAAAAGTTGATGTAGTGGTTCAAGTAGTGCAAAAAGCCTGTCCGTTGTGCGTTGAGACATCTTGCCCTAATTAGTTTCTTTGGGCAAAACCGTCGTGTGCACACCCCATGGCTATATAAATAAATGTCACAACTTGACGACTTGACAAAACGCGCAATAAACACTGAAGTAAGTTATGCCTGCAACATGCGCACATTCTCGCTGTCAGTTTGTCTGTCTGTCTGTTTCTCTGTCTCTCTCTCTGTCTCTCTCTCTTTCTCTCCTTTAGTACACACCGACATGCACACAATAACAATAATGTAAGCACACGCGCGCGCACCCACACACACGCACAGGAACGCCCTCCCCCCCAACACACACAAACACACACACATAAACACTCACATAAAAACACACACAAACACACACACAAACACACAAACACACACACACACATACACGCGCGTACACACACACACACACACACACACACACACACGTATACACACACACACACACACACACAAACACACAAACACACACACACACACACACACACACACACGTGCGCGGAGTAGGTCTGGACGGACTGAGCGTAGATCGAATTTGGTTCAGTTTAATATAATTCAACTCGATAAAAATGTGTTTGTATATATAACTTAATATAGATGAGTTTTATGGTGGTTTCCGCCGAGAGGTGGAGTAAGACGGATTCAGGGAGACAAGTGTGTCAATTATAATCTTATATTATTCAATGATATTCCCATTCAAATAATTGTATCTATCAATTGACTAATTTGTATACATTTTGTTTCAGTGGTTCCCGCCTAGAGATGGAGAACAAGGAAATGGGTGAGACGGAGCGTGACCCCGTGACGGGTCTGAGTGCAAAGGACCGTGACGCCATCAGGACCAGCTGGGCAATGGTCAACAAAGACGCTCAGGCCAACGGTACCGCCCTCATGATCAGGTCAGTGTGATACTGTGTGTGTGTGTGATTGTGTGTGCTTGTGTGTGTGTATATGTGTGTGCGTGCGTGTGTGTATGTATGGGTGCGCATGTGTGTGTGTGTGTGTGTGTGTGTGTGTGTGCGTGCGTGCGTGTGTGCGTGCGTGCATGTGTGTGTGTGTTGGTCCATGGTCAACAAGGACGCTCAGGTCAACAGTTCTGCCCTGATGATCAGATCAGTGTACCGTTTACCACGTGCATCACACAATGTAAAGGCGTAGACAGACCTGGTAAGTCCTGTTTTACATTTGGAATATTCTCAAACAAACTTCAGAAAAATGAGCGTACTCCAGACAGCATTTGAACATCCATGCTTCAAACATGCTTCACACGCATCCGTCGCACCGTTAATTAAGTTTACCAATAAATGTAAAACAAATGCTTCTTTCAATGTTTACTGACAGAAACTGTAATCATGTGTCAAAATACTGCATCGGCTTCGGGATGCGCTTGTAAAGAAAAGTAGTCCAGGATTTGTTCTCGTCGTATATTTGTCCAATGATCGTACTGCTTGTATTTTAGACAATCATGCGTACAAAATACGGCGAAATCGTATGGCTTCCCAGGTCTGCAACGGTAGACCTTTCCATGCAAACGATTCGGCTTATCGTTTTCAATCTTCCCAGGTTTTTACAAGGGATAAAACCGTCCCGCGTTTTGGACACATACAAAATATGGACTACTCTCTGTGTACAAGGGATAAAACCGTCCCGCGTTTTGGACACTTACAAAATATGGACTACTCTCTGTGTACAAGGGATAAAACCGTCCCGCGTTTTGGACACATACAAAATATGGACTACTCTCTGTGTACAAGGGATAAAACCGTCCCGCGTTTTGGACACATACAAAATATGGACTACTCTCTGTGTACAAGGGATAAAACCGTCCCGCGTTTTGGACACATACAAAATATGGACTACTCTCTGTGTACAAGGGATAAAACCGTCCCGCGTTTTGGACACTTACAAAATATGGACTACTCTCTCAGTGTACAAGGGATAAAACCGTCCCGCGTTTTGGACACATACAAAATATGGACTACTCTCTGTGTACAAGGGATAAAACCGTCCCGCGTTTTGGACACATACAAAATATGGACTACTCTCTGTGTACAAGGGATAAAACCGTCCCGCGTTTTGGACACATACAAAATATGGACTACACTCTGTGCACAGTATGATAAAACCGTCCCGCGTTTTGGACACATACAAAATATGGACTACACTCTGTGCACAGTATGATAAAACCGTCCCGCGTTTTGGACACATACAAAATATGGACTACACTCTGTGCACAGTATGATAAAACCGTCCCCCGTTTTGGACACATACAAAATATGGACTACTCTCTGTGCACACTGGGAAAGTTTTGCCAATTTTTCACCGGAAGTAGTCACGATGTATGCCGGTTATGTGTCCCAGCGGAGGGATGATATGATGTCATCCCATGTCAGTAATAGCCCTGACAGATTTGAAACAGTCAGCAAAACTATTTTCACGGGGGAGACTGTGCCTTTTCAAAAGAATGGAACCCAAAGAGATGTGTGGACTTACGGCGAAGTCCAAGGTGTGAACAATCTTCTCGGCGTGTACTTAGTCTCAAACTGCTAAATCATCTTCAGACAACCTCACGTCACTGCGTTACGATGTTTTAGATTTTTTTTTTTTTTAGAAATTCCTTATGCTATCAAATGACCAAGCGCTCTGTATGCATACGACATGAGTAATGGAGTAAGCGAGAGTTATACGGAACCTTTCTCCTGGCACCTGAGAGAATAACAAGCATTGAAATGAACAAACAACTTTCGACCTCAATGCTTGTTATTCTCTCAGGTGCCAGGAGAAAGGTTCCGTATAACTCTCGCTTACTCCATTACACATGTCGTATGCATACAGAGGGCTTACTTCCCTTTGGTTATTTGATATCGTAACAACGCTCTGCCTCATTTCGTTTAAGATTCCTTATGCTGTTTTGCGATAATCTGAGGTGATTTTCTACATTGCTGTCAGTATCATTTGGGGACTTTCAGCCTTCTTTGTACCTCTTTAGGTCTTGAATTTCTGTCGAATAATTGTTTTACTTGCCGTCCCTTTTAGATTCATTCCTTCATTTTTTCTCTCCAGTGTTGTTCCTTCTTGAATGTATAGTGTGTCCTTTGTTCAACGCTGTTGTCTTTGAGCTTTGGCCTTATTTTTTCGGACATTTATTTTTTTCATTATAATCATTTACCCTTGCATTTTTCATGTTGTCTCTGAAGCCTTTTATCTTTTGATCATAGATCTCTTAAGCTTATAGCTCTCGTCACTTTAGTTCCCATTCTCAATTCAATATCGGCGAGCTTCACTTATCCCGTCACAAAGTTTTGACAGAAATGTCATATGAGCGATATGTCTTTACAGTGTTCAAGTAATAGGAGAGTAGGGCAAGGGCTCCTAACATGGACCACTTTTTGTTTCATGCTGATAACTAGCTTGTTTTCTTGTGAAGAAGTTTCATTTTGTGTTTGGTAGTCCTTCTCTCTTAGGTTAACCGTTAGGCCTAATTAGAGTGAAATAGCTTTGATAGACATTCAGCAAAAAATAAATACAGAAAAGAATCACAAATGGTCCATATTAGGAGCCTGGGCGCCTAATATGGACCAGTGAAGCGGCCTTAACGAATCACTGTAAAAAGGCCCCTATAGGGGAAGGGCTCCTAATATGGACCACTTTTTGTTTCATGCTAATAACTAGCTTGTTTTCTTGCGAAGAAGTTTCATTTTGTGTTTGGTAGTCCTTCTCTCTTAAGTGAACCGTTAGGCCTAATTAGAGTGAAATAGCTTTGATAGACATTCAGCAAAAATTAAATACAGAAAAAATCACATGGTCCATATTATAGGCGCCCAGGCTCCTAATATGGACCAGTGAAGCGGCCTTCGCGAATCACTGTCAAAAGCCCCCTATACTTCAAAATAACGATACAACTTATTGTGCATGTCAGACTAATTCAAATATGCTTTAGATTTATCTGTTTCGGGTTGATGAGAGCATTATTTGAAGCACACCAGGAAACTAAAGAAGCATATCAAAAACAGAGTGAAAATAAGTGAAATTATCAACTTCCACAAAAAGAAGACAATTTGATATATTTTTTTGAAAGCTCGAGGGCTAGTTATAGGTTATTTTCAGCAAGCTTCTTAATGAATTAATGAAAATAGCCTTTAGCTTTTATTTTCTTCGATTTGTTGAAGGTGGTCTATATTAGGGGACTCACACATACTTTGAGATTTTGCTATTATTTTTTGTTTGCAGTAGAAACGCGGGGTCAAAACTGCTAAAATGTAACAAATACGGTCTTAGCTGTCATATATAGCAATTTTTGTGTAATAAAAGCTTTGGCTGTGGACAGAAACGAGTCCGTTTTAGGCGTCAAATTTAGAGTGAACGCTGCCAAAAGTGATGACGTCATATCCGGCTTTTCGTGAAAGTTGAGGCGGCACTGTCACGCCTTCATTTTTCAACCAAATTGGTTCAAATTTTGGTCAAGTCATCTTCGACGAAGCCCGGGGTTCGGTATTGCATTTCAGCTTGGTGGCTTAAAAATTAATTAATGACTTTGGTCATTAAAAATCGGAAAATTGTAAAAAAAAATAAAAATTTATAAAACGATCCAAATTTACGTTTATCTTATTCTCCATCATTTGCTGATTCCAAAAACATATAAATATGTTATATTCCGATTAAAAACAAGCTCTGAAAATTAAATATATAAAAATTATTATCAAAATTAAATTGTCCAAATCAATTTAAAAACACTTTCATCTTATTCCTTGTCGGTTCCTGATTCCAAAAACATATAGATATGATATGTTTGGATTAAAAACACGCTCAGAAAGTTAAAACAAAGAGAGGTACAGAAAAGCGTGCTATCCTTCTTAGCGCAACTACTACCCCGCTCTTCTTGTCAATTTCACTGCCTTTGCCATGAGCGGTGGACTGACGATGCTACGAGTATACGGTCTTGCTGAAAAATGGCAGCTACTTGACTAAATATTGTATTTTCGCCTTACGCGACTTGTTGTTGTTACATTTAGTCAAGTTATGACTAAATGTTTTAACATAGAGGGGGGAATCGAGACGAGGGTCGTGGTGTATGTGTGTGTGTGTGTGTACGTGCGTGCGTGTAGAGCGATTCAGACCATACTGGACCGATCTTTATGAAATTTGACATGAGAGTTCCTGGGTATGATATCCTCAGACGTTTTTTCATTTTTTTGATAAATGTCTTTGATGACGTCATATCCGGCTTTTCGTGAAAGTTGAGGCGGCACTGTCACGCTCTCATTTTTCAACCAAATTGGTTGAAATTTTGGTCAAGTAATCTCCGACTAAGCCCGGACTTCGGTATTGCATTTCAGCTTGGTGGCTTAAAAATTAATTTATGACTTTGGTCATTAAAAATCTGAAAATTGTAAAAAAAAAATTTTTTTTATAAAACGATCCAAATTTACGTTCATCTTATTCTTTATCATTTGCTGATTCCAAAAACATATAAATATGTTATATTTGGATTAAAAACAAGCTCTGAAAATTAAATATATAAAAATTATTATCAAAATTAAATTTTCCAAATCAATTTAAAAACACTTTCATCTTATTCCTTGTCGGTTCCTGATTCCAAAAACATATAGATATGATATCTTTGGATTAAAAACACGCTCAGAAAGTTAAAACGAAGAGAGGTACAGAAAAGCGTGCTATCCTTCTCAGCGCAAGTACTACCCCGCTCTTCTTGTCAATTTCACTGCCTTTGCCGTGCGCGGTGGACTGACGATGCTACGAGTATACGGTCTTGCTGCGTTGCATTGCGTTCAGTTGCATTCTGTGAGTTCGACAGCTACTTGACTAAATGTTGTATTTTCGCCTTACGCGACTTGTTTCTTTTGTCGACAGTGTATCTCCATCGAATGTGGCAAACCTGAACTTTGTCTGTCAGGCAAACGTGAACCAGTTTCAATCTCCACCTCAGTTATATAGGCTTTATATGCAGCTTGGCCTTTCAGTGAGATAACTTTTAGACGGCGCCATCACTATGGGCGGTTTATTTATCCCTCACTCACCACTTTGCTGCTGTGCTAGCCAAAGCAGACAAGCCGTATCTCGACGGCAATTCCTTCTCCCCCATCTCGCCCCTGACGTCTTCGCGGCCTTTAAACGGCCATTACGCGTTAGGCAATGACGTCATTAGAAGGGACGTTATCGGTCGGTTGTGTGCGGTGCTGACGGAGAAAAGGCGGTGTGGTGAGAGGATGCCAGGTGGGTTTTTTGCAAAAAACATGACATTTAAACTGTGCATCGGAGATTTTGATGGACTGTCTGTGTGCACTGGCCGTGGGCCGCGCCGTGCAAAAGAGAAATTGAAACGAAGATACCGATTAGACAAGCGGAAGAAAGAAAGAACGAAATAAAGAAATAAAGCAGAAGAGATCGATATTTGAGTGTGTACGCCCATCAAGTTCGAAAGATAAACTGAAGAGACGGGAACAACGCACGAACAAAACTACGGAAGACATACCAAATAGACAACCTAAAGTGCAAGGAGAAAGAAAGAACAAAAATAAAAGAAAGAAATGAATTAGAAAAATAGTGGCAGTGTTGACGCCTTTTCTCGCTCCTCACACTACGAGAACGAATGATGACCACCAGCCCTTACTCCCACCCACCCCTACCCCTCTTCTTGCCACCTCCTCCTCACCCTAAAACAACTTATGTACACGTAAAAACAACAGCTTTCAAGCGACTACCACTGTTCAGCCAGCTGGAAACACGTAAGAAGCTTTTGTTGTCTTATGCTACTGCGAGTTTCACAATAATGTCACGGTTGGATTACTGTTGGGTCGTTGAACGGTAGTTGGTCCCGCGTTTCTTGAAATCGTTGAAGTGACACTGTTGGGGAGAGAGGGAGGAGGGGGGGGGGGGGGCGTGCATGAGGAGATAAGTAAATCTTGTGTTTCTGGGAGGCTGCTCACTAAAGAGAGGCGGTATCCATGCCCCACCCCCGTGTCAAAACCGTGGCACGTAACAGATCTCGACGACTCTGCCAGAAGTGCAGGTGGCTGATTACACCTAAACACGTACCTGGGTAGCGTGATTCTGTTGCTGCTAGCTCTCCACCGGGAGGAAGCGACCCCAATGTCTCAGGAATGGGACAATAGAATGCAGGATGTACCCATAAAACGTCACCCACTAAAATGTTAATGGCTCCTTAATTTATTTAGCGAAGTACTTCATATTTGGCGTATATTGAGTGGAAATATGGGATGATAAGTTCAGAAAGTTTCAAATTCTTATGTTAAACGGTTTTTTTCTTTCTGAATGGCCTTGGATACAAAAGCCATCCTCAGACAATAGATGAGTTGAAACAGCAACTACAGGCAGTGTGGAGGGTCAGTCAAGGGACCCCCTGTTATGAAGGAAAGTAAGTCTCGACAGATCTAAACATGGGACATGAAGGTAACTTTAAGTGAGGTGAGACAGAATATGAAAACTCCGACAGGAGTAGAAGACATACGCGAGATTCCGCAGTGCGGAGTGAAGAATCGCCTGGCTGCTCAGAGGCGGAGAATATCTTTACCTGGGGTGCCTGAGAACATTGCTTGGCATGTGTCGATGACTATCGGGGTGTTTATCTCCACGGGCGATAATTGTCGTCTTAGTGAGGCCGCCTGAAATAGCCAGTTACAAAATTTAGGTATTCACTTAGTCCAACCCGGTGGCAAGCCGAGAGGGATTCGCGAAACGAGAGTCTACGACGAAAGACGATGGTTTAAACAAAAATTTATTAAAATTTAGTATCATGACATATGTACAATATTTGACAGTGAGGATCCGTAGTCAAGCATAAAGCTTATGTAAGCGAATCCATTGGAAAACATAAAAGAAGTAAACACGATGGCGGACACAATCAAAACACAAAATTTAAGAATATTTATGCAAGCAGAAAAGCAAATACTATTCCTTTTAGAGGAAGCTAGAACTAAGTTATTTGGATAAAAAATAAACAAGTCGCGTAAGGCGAAAATACAATATTTAGTCAAGTAGCTGTCGAACTCACAGAATGAAACTGAACGCAGCAAGACCGTATACTCGTAGCATCGTCACTCCACCGCCCGTGGCAAAGGCAGTGCCCGTGGAATTGACAAGAAGAGCGGGGTATTCGTTGCGCTAAGAAGGATAGCACGCTTTTCTGTACCTCTCTTCGTTTTAACTTTCTGAGCGTGTTTTTAATCCAAACATATCATATCTATATATTTTTGGAATCAGGAACCGACAAGGAATACGATGAAAGTGTTTTTAAATTGATTTCGAAAAAAAAAATTTGATAATAATTTTTATATATTTAATTTTCAGAGCTTGTTTTTAATCCAAATATAACATATTGATATGTTTTTGGAATCAGCAAATGATGGAGAATAAGATAAACGTAAATTTGGATCGTTTTATAAATTTTTATTTTTTTTTACAATTTTCAGATTTTTAATGACCAAAGTCATTAATTAATTTTTAAGCCACCAAGCTGAAATGCAATACCGAACCCCGGGCTTCGTCGAAGAGTACTTGACCAAAATTTCAACCAATTTGGTTGAAAAATGAGGGCGTGACAGTGCCGCCTCAACTTTCACGAAAAGCCGGATATGACGTCATCAAAGACATTTATCAAAAAAATGAAAAAAACGTTCGGGGATTTCATACCCAGGAACTCTCATGTCAAATTTCATAAAGATCGGTCCAGTAGTTTAGTCTGAATCGCTCTACACACACACACACACACACAGACACACACACAGACACACACACACACGCACACACGCACATACACCACGACCCTCGTTTCGATTCCCCCTCGATGTTAAAATATTTAGTCAAAACTTGACTAAATATAAAAAAGACACAGCAGTAACCAGGATAGGTTATTAAGCTTATTAAGTTATTCGGTCAAACTCGGTGGCAAAACGAATAGAAATTCGTGGAGCATTAGCCTATGCCTATTTAATAATTATGACTGTTGCTTACAATATGACTGCAGGTATTAGCTATTCACTGCAACTCAGTGGCAGCCCAAAAAGAATTCGCGAAACAGCAGTGTATGGACTCTTAGATACAGACTATTGCTCACTATATGACGCAAGAAATCAGCCATCCAATCAAACTCGATGGCAAACCACGAGGAATTCGCGAAATGTGTCTGACTATTGAATAAAGACTATTTGTTACGTTAGGGCTATTGAATAAAAACTATTTGTTACCTTAGGGCTATTGAATAAAGACTATTTGTTACCTTAGGGCTATTGAATAAAGACTATTTGTTACCTTAGGGCTATTGAATAAAGACTATTTGTTACCTTAGGACTATTGTTTTAGGAATGAAATATGCAGTGACAATCGAGACATCTGCAGTTCAACATCCGCGCAGACTATTTCCATAAAACTAAAGTGTAGTTTTGAAGCTTGGAGTAAACAAAAAAACACAATTCTGCAGCCTCATTTTACTTTTTGTGTGCCATCAGAGCTCTATCGTGATGCACACATACACACACGCGCACATACGCACGCATGCACGTACGCACACAATGACACGTACCACACACACGCACGCAAGTACGCACGCACGCTCACAACATACACACACATGCACGCGCGCAATGACACGTACGCACGCACACACGCACACTCACACACACACACACACACTGACACCTACGCACGCACAAAACCACTCCCTTCTCTGTCTGTCTCTGTCTCTCATCCCCAAACCCTCACTTACCCGTCCCCTTTACAATCATTCCGAAAACAGTTCTCGCTCTCTCTCTCTCTCTCTTTGTTCCGCTGCCCCCCCCCCCCCCCCCTCTCTCTCTTTGAACCCTACCTCACTCCGCTGCCACCCTACCTTTTGTGCTAAAGCAATCCTTCCATGATAATGTTTTATTCATTGCTCGGGAAATGCAATCTGAACTTGTCCTAAACAAGTGCCCGCTGCTTGACACCGTTGCCCGCTGGTTCTGGAGGCACCGACAAAGACCCTTAGTTGGAGTGACCCGACTCAAGGAGAATGTCCTTGGCTTGGTACACAATACAGGCCAACGGGGCTCTTGGAGAGGGGAAGATTTGATCGGTTAGTGAGAGCTAGTGGTCTATTGAAGCCATTGTGGCCGAGAACAATCAGATGCTTAATTACTAAGACCTTGATCATGGTAGGATACCAGTTTAGGGAAAAGGTGAGCGAACGCTGGGGAGGGGCAGGGGTTTGGGTTAAGAAAACAAAGAAAGTGAGATGTATGGCTCAGAAAAAGGAGGAGGAGGGGAGAGCTAGAGAGGATCAGATCGTCAGACCTGATAGGCATCCGTGGCTGAGGAAATGATCATTCAGAGACTTCAGCTTCAGGAAGAGATAGATACACGCCGGCTCGCAAACTGACACGCACGCATGTGCACACACGCACGGACGTACGAACGTACGCACGCACACGCACACACACACACACACACACACACACACACACACACACACACACACACACACACACACACACACACACACACACACACACACACACAAACCCACCCAACCATCAAAATCAATTGACCCCAGTCCCTCTTCTCCTAAGAGTATCCAAACAGTCAAAACCAATTCTCTTCTTTCACCCAGGTTTTTCGAGGAGTACCCGAACAACCTGGACTTCTTCACAGAGTTTCGCGACCTGCGCCCCGAAGAGCTACGCGACAGCACAGGCTTGCAGCAGCACGCGATGCGCGTCATGCACGCGCTCACGTGCGTCGTGGACAGCATAGACGACGCGCACGTGCTTATCGGTGTTCTGCACAAGACAGTGGACAGTCACCTCACCAGGGGCATCCGCGTGGCGCAGTTCACTGTGAGTGTCTCTTTATTTGTTTATTTCTAATTAATCAATTTACTTAGTAATTTATTTATTATATTTTTGACAATTCTTGAACAAATCAACGCGTACCTAGCTGGAGTGCATAAATTATGGAAATATGGGAGTTGCAGCCCGTAAACGCAGAAGAAGTGACGAGGGCAAGGGAGACGACTGCTTTCTAAACGAAATTAAGCAAAGAAAACATTCTCGGTAGTGGTCGTCTACCCTACTCTGTTAAGTGGCATTTGGTTCAAATAAAATGAATGTAGGCAAAACAAAAGAAATGATTTTTGGAGGAAAGAGTGATAATTGTGGTCCCCAAAAAGTGAGAATAAGCGACAAGGAAGTTGAACTTGTGGAAACCTTCAAATATCTTGGGGTTTCAATTGACAATAAGCTGACTTTTAGTGATCATGTTCATGCTGTTTATAAGAAAGCTCAGCAGCGACTTTTTCTTCTCAGGAAGCTTAAATACTTTAATGTCAATCAAAGTGTTATGGAACTTGTGTATCGCAGTTTGATTGAAAGCATACTGACTTTTAACATTGTGACATGGTATGGTACCACAAATGTTAAAAACAAAGCTAAACTCCACCGCATTGTTGCGACGGCTAGCAAGCTTGTTGGGCAACCCCAACGACAGCTGACCAGTCTCTACGAAGCTGCCATTAAGCGGAAAGCTCTCAAAATTGTCCGTGATCCGATCCATCCTCTCAACCCCTGTTTCGAAATTCTCCCTTCAGGTAAACGTTATAAGGTCCCTTTGGCACGCAAAAACCAGTTTAAAAAGTCATTCCTGCCTTCTGCAGTCACCATTTTAAATTCTTCTCGCATCACGTAGAGGCTGGTCGGCTGGGAAAAAACAAACAATGTGTACATGTGAAGGTGTGTGGGAAATATTTGTAATGTGATTACTCGGCTGTGAAACCCAACTCCTGTGATATGAGAGGGTAAATTTACATAGTGCAATATCATATTTGATTGTATCCCTTTTATGTTTTATGTTTTATGTGTGTCGTCCTATACAATTGTTGTTATAATCGTTTACAGGCAGGCAGGGTGTGCCGAAGAAAAATTTCCATTTTTGAGTCACTTGAGAAAAAGTGACTCTATGTAATCGGTCAGTGTTAGTCTGTCCGGCCGGCCGGCCGGCCGTCCGTCCGGCCGGCCGTCCGGCCGGCCGTCCGTAGACACCACCTTAACGTTGGACTTTTCTCGGAAACTATCAAAGCGATCGGGCTCATATTTTGTTTAGTCGTGACCTCCAATGACCTCTACACTTTAACGATGGTTTCGTTGACCTTTGACCTTTTTCAAGGTCACAGGTCAGCGTCAAAGGAAAAATTAGACATTTTATATCTTTGACAAAGTTCATCGGATGTGATTGAAACTTTGTAGGATTATTCTTTACATCAAAGTATTTACATCTGTAGCCTTTTACGAACGTTATCAGAAAAACAAGGGAGATAACTAGCCTTTTCTGTTCGGCAACACACAACTTAACGTTGGGCTTTTCTCGGAAACTATAAAAGTGACCGGGCTCAAATTTTATGTGAACGTGACTCATTGTGTTGTGAATAGCAATTTCTTCCTGTCCATCTGATGCCTCATATAATATTCAGAACTGCGAAAGTGACTCGATCGAGCGTTTGCTCTTCTTGTTATGTAATATTTTAATGGACAATAAAGTGCTGTTATTGTTATTGTTATTGTTGTTAAAGTACTATTCATGTAGGGGGGGGTGGGCGCACTTGAACTGCCTGCTAAATGATGTGGGTGGGTGGTGTTTTTTTTGTTTTTTTTTACAGAGAGTATCCCTGGAAAGTAATACAATACAATACAATACAACAATACAATAACTTTATTAATCTCTAAAAGAGAAATTACATTGCTGAGCGTTTGTGTCCGTAATAATAACATACATAACACATTCAAAATAAACATTTGTTCTTTGTCCTGAGAAAATATAGCACATTGGTTATCACATAAGAAAGTATATTAAAAATAAATTAACATGCATTCACCATCAACAATGCACAAAAGAAAGTCAGCACCTTGCCGGTTATCACATGTTGTCTAAGATTAAGAGAGTAGAATGCAAAACAAAATCAACAATACTGAAACAATACAGAACACTGACCCCGTGCATCAGAGCGACAACACCAGCATCTACCGCCCCACCTGAGAATTGAAGATGTGAATTGCAGATGGAATGAACGAATTTCTGTAGCGTGTGGATCTTGCGGTTGGTTGTCTGAATCTGTTGCTCCTGTCTGTCCGTCTACTGTCAAATTCCGGTCTGAGTGGGTGCGAGTCGTCAGCCAAAATCTTCTGTACCTTGTCAGTCAGTCGTCGTTCATGTGTTGATGTGAAATTGTCCTGCTTCCTCCCTACCACCCCACTTGCTTTCCTGATGAATTTATCTAATCAGTGAGATGGTATTTTTTCACAAACAAGACTGCTAATTAAGTATAGGCAATGGCACTACACTCGGTGACTCGGTGCCTCTGACTAACTTCAGGCGTTCGACAGTTTGTGTAACTGGTCTTAGTGAAGAAGAGTCAGCATCCTAAACGTTTTCAGCACAATCACCTCGCCCGCCCCCCCTCACCCCCTCCCTGATCTTCTCACGCTACCACCCAAACCCTTCCCTCTTTTCTGACCGAAGAAGGGAGACACTCCGGAACGTTTCCATGCCTGTGTGAGTACCCTCCACCCTTTGACCCAAGTTTTGGTTTGGTTTGATTTCAGGAGCTGTTCGACGTGTTTGCACGGTTCATTGGCGACGTACTGGGGGAGAAGTTCACCACAGACATGGCCACGGCTTGGCAGACGACAGCGGCCACCATACTAACCGTTGTGGAGGCCAGGATGAAGGAACAGCTCATCGCTGGCACGTCGTCTTCTTCGTCTTCACAAGCCTCGGTAAGAGCTCAGTATTGTACGGAAAAGACCCAAGAAAGGCAAGTTGTTAGAGGGGGAATCGAGACGAGGGTCGTGGTGTGTGTGTGTGTGTGTGTGTGTGTGTGTGTGTGTGTGTGTGTGTGTGTCTGTCTGTCTGTCTGTCTGTCTGTGCGTGTGTGTGTGTAGAGCGATTCAGACTAAACTACTGGACCGATCTTTATGAAATTTTACATGAGAGTTCCTGGGAATGATATCCCCGGACCGTTTTTTTCTTTTTTTCGATAAATGTCTTTGATGACTTCATATCCGGCTTTTTGTAAAACTGTCACACCCTCATTTTTCAATCAAATTGATTGAAATTTTGGCCAAGCAATCTTTGACGAAGGCCGGACTTCGGTATTGCATTTCAGCTTGGTGGCTTAAAAATTAATTAATGACTTTGGTCATTAAAAATCTGAAAATTGTCAACAACAAAAAAATTTATAAAACGATCCAAATTTACGTTCATCTTATTCTTTATCATTTCCTGATTCCAAAAACATATAAATATGTTATATATGGATTAAAAACAAGCTCTGAAAATTAAAAATATAAAAATTATGATCAAAATTAAATTTTCGAAATCAATTTAAAAACACTTTCATCTTAATCCTTGTCGGTTCCTGATTCCAAAAACATATAGATATGATATGTTTGGATTAAAAACACGCTCAGAAAGTTCAAACGAAGAGAGGTACAGAAAAGCGTGCTATCCTTCTCAGCGCAACTACTACCCCGCTCTTCTTGTCAATTTCACTGCCTTTGCCACGAGCGGTGGACTGACGATGCTACGAGTATACGGTCTTGCTGAAAAATTGCAGTGCGTTCAGTTTCATTCTGTGAGTTCGACAGCTTGACTAAATGTTGTATTTTGGCCTTACGCGACTTGTTTGTTTCTTTATTCTAAATTTTGGAACGTCGGCAGTCTTTTTACATTTTGTCAAGTTTTGACTAAATGTTTTAACATAGAGGGGGAATCGAGACGAGGGTCGTGGTGTGTGTGTGTGTGTGTGTGTCTGTGTGTGTCTGTCTGTGTGTGTCTGTGTGTGTGTGTAGAGCGATTCAGAGTAAACTGCTGGACCGATCTTTATGAAATTTGACATGAGAGTTCCTGGGTATATCCCCAGACGTTTTTTTTATTTTTTCGATAAATGTCTTTGATGACGTCATATCCGGCTTTTTGTAAAAGTTGAGGCGGCACTGTCGCACCCTCATTTTTCAATCAAATTGATTGAAATTTTTGTAAAGCAATCTTCGACGAAGGCCGTACTTCGGTATTGCATTTCAGCTTGGTGGCTTAAAACTTAATTAATGACTTTGGTCGTTAAAAATCTGAAAATTGTAATACATTTTTTTATATAAAACGATCCAAATTTACGTTCATATTCTACATCATTTCCTGATTCCAAAAACATATACATATGTTATGTTTGGATTAAGAACAATCTCTGAAAATTAAAAATGTAAAAATTATGATCAAAATTAAATTTTCGAAATCGATTTAAAAACAATTTCATCTTATTCCTTGTCGGTTCCTGATCCAAAAGGGGCTTGCAACGTTATAAGATGTTTGATGGGTTGTTGACAGACCAGCTTTTTTGTCGTCCGAGGGGGAGCATCTCGTCTTTTGTTTCATATTTATTGACCAAGGCCGAAGGCTGCGGTCAATAAATATGAAACAAAAGTCGATATGCCCCCCGAGGACCGACAAAAAAAGCTGGTCTGACAACAAACCACCAAACATCGTTTTTGTCATCATTTTGGTCGTGAGAAAATAAGATAACAATCAACACAGGGAGCCATGCTTTGAAACACGGGTTCCGTGCTGATAACCACACGAGTTCCGTGCGGATAACCACTGGCAATCAAAGCTGGCGTGTGAAAGCAACTTTCTGTATTTTTGAGTTCATAAAATGTTGGGATGAATATGTCAGGTTTGAGGATGCACAGTTCTGTTTGTTCATCTCGGTATTCCACTCCCTCGGCTTTCAGTTGTGAGTATTAAGCTTTGTAATAGAATGTGGAAGCTACGTTGGGTCAAAGGTCACAGAAGATTTGCGTCGTGCTGCGAAGGAAAGAATCGCGATATTGTTTCCGACTCAGTACCTCTTTGTTTTTCATTAGACCTGTCAATCTGCTAGCTCGGCTTTGTGAGATGTTTGCATATCTTGTTGCTATTTTCTTTGCTTTTATCATTATTTCTTTTTTGTGCTTCGTTAATCGATACGTCTTGTGCACGGGTCAAAATGTGTGTGTCAGGGGTAAATTGGTTTGACTTGAACTTGACGTTCGTGTTTCTCACACAAAGATACACGCACTCCATGACTTTGTAAGAAGACATAACATATCGGTAGGTTTGATTTGTTTGTGACGAATTTATTGAAGTAGTTTTGTTTTTTTGTTTACTTTTGCCAGTTTGCCAGTTGGTTTTTGGAACTTTGCAAAGCAGTGTCGTGTCGTCTGTTTAGGTCTGGGGAAACGCCAATGAAAAGAGCCGAAGAATCCTCGAGCGTTTCTATTGGGTTTGCTTTTGATTATCCATGTAATAGGGCTTCCTGCAACTATGCTAACCGGGGATTTATTCCCCGGGGAACATGAGATTTATTTGCCAGGTGCTTGTGAATGAAAACTCGTGAAAATGATGACAAAGTACAATATATTACCTTACTGGGAGAATGCAAGTTTCCAGTACAAAGGACTTAACATTTCTTACATACTGCTTGACTAAAATCTTTACAAAAATTGACTATTCTATACAAGAAACACTTAACAAGGGTAAAAGGAGAAACAGAATCCGTTAGTCGTCTCTTACGACATGCTGGGGAGCATCGGGTAAATTCTTCCCCCTAACCCGCGGTGCGTTGCCTAAGCAGAACGTTTTGAAACGAATGAGAGCGTTTTGTAAGCTACGCCGGTTTGTTTGGTTTCCCCTCCCCCCCCCCCCCCCCCACCCCTCCCCCCCGTGGCGATCCCGAGTGTTTGCGGGCGCTTGCTAACAGACCCATTGCCTGGGGTCAGTGACACGTGACGTAGTATGCGATGGGTCGCTCAGATCACAGGAGTTTGTGGCATGGCGCTAGGAAAACAGACCCGCAGTTACTTTTGAGTCATTCTTCCCTTTGTTTTCATTTGTTCTTCTAATTTACACATGTATTTTATTCAGCAACCGACTAAATAGTTTCTTCCAATCCCGAGTAAATGGCAAAATCATGCTTGTATCTGCAACGATTGTGTCTGTTTTCAGTGAACAAGCCTCCGAGAAAGGATGGGATACAACTGCCAGGAGTCTGCCACAGTGCAGACCTACACTTCAGTATTGCCTACCTCAAGTCGACAGATCATAGACACTTGTCGTTAGCTTGTAGTCATTGGTTCTTTCAACTGTCAATCAACTGAACCAAGTGTACATACATTACTTGCCTGCTTCATTTTTCGATGTGTGTTTGTTTCATTTTTGGCAAAGTTGACGAACACGATCGATTGAACAAAGTGTTTATATAAACTAGTTGCCTGCTTCATTTTGTAATGCGTGTTTGTTTCATTCAAGGTACATTTGAACACAATCAACTGAATAGTGTACAAATATACTTTTACCTGCGTCATTTGTGTGTGTGTTTGTTTAATTATAGGCAGAGTTGAAGAACACGATCATTTGAACAAAGTTTATATAAATAAATCGCCTGCTTCATTCTTTCTCGTGTTTGTTTCATTATAAGCAGATGCGTTTTGTAAATGTTTGTGAAAGAAATGTGTTGCGGTAACTTCTTTTGCGATCACTTCGTAGTACAGTATATTCACGTTTCACGCAGTCAGGCACTCATGCACAGACACATAGAAACACAGACACACACACACGCACGCACGCGAGACAGCATGCTAGGTTTTGCACATATTCTGTGTAGGCATATTATGTCGGTGACGAACGAGGTGGAGTTTTTATGCTTGTTCTCTCAGTGAAGACTTCAATGCATTCAGCAATATTTTCATAAAATGTAGAACAGCAAGTGAAACGCTACTCGTTAAAAATAGACAGATGCATTTGAGTAGATTTTTGTGGTTAGACTGGTGGTTTTTTTTGTTTAAAACAAAGTGTAGTGCTTGAAAGGCCATTGTTTCCGTAATGTTGGCAACACACGTTTTTATTGTACATAACATTTGTTGTAAAAAGTTTAAAATTGATTTTTGTTCCAATCTGTATTGATCAGGAATGGTATACAATGTGGATGTATATTTGTAAATATAGAACAGTTTTGTGTTTTGTAAACACACAGGGACAGATGGGCACACACACACACACACACACACACACACACACACACACACACACACACACACACACACACACACACCCACACTTTGATTATTTTTAACATCTAAATTAAGAAATCGTAGTGACAGTGACGTACCTAGAACTAAAACGTAACGATACACGTAAACATAACATAACAGTACCAATACTAGATCACAAAGTTACTCAAATAAACTTTTTATTTTTATTTTATACAATGACGTTTTGTTTACAATAACTCTTTAGACACCGAAACAAATAGTTTTGATAACAAACACTGGGAAATATCGGTATATAGATAGTTCCATATAATTTCAATAACATGTATTTCACATTGTCATCATTTTCACGAGTTTTCATTCACAAGCACCTGGGAAATAAATCTCATGTTCCCCAGGCAATAAATCGAGGTGGTGAATGGGTTTGAGCTTTCAGGTGAAACGTGGATTGTCAAAGTAAAAGCCAATCAGGCTAATTGTTTGTGTGGAACCATCGCGGCTTTGGATTTGTGTTTCCGAGGACAACGATTGTAAGCATTCACTCTCAAAGACCCAATCAATGTTGATAATTACCGCGGCGACTCATGGTCAATTTGCAACTTATCTCTGTAATCGCAAAATCCACAACGAAAAGTCATAAACACTTAAAAGAAAAGAAATATGCTCAACACTTACTGAATTCACAGGTATGATCGCAGCTCTGTACATTTTCAGACTGGAAGTGGAAGAAAAGCGTCAACAAGCTACGTTTGACGTGTTATCTCGTGCTACTGTGACGATGCTTTGTGGCCCGGAGTTGGATTCTAAAAATTCGTCTCCCTGTGGGTTATTGTGCATTTTGTTGCACAACCAAAATGATGACAAAAACGATGTTTGGTGGCTTGTTGTCAGACCAGCATTTTTGAGTCACTTGAGAAAAAGTGACTATGTAATCGGTCAGTGTTAGTCTGTCCGGCCGGCCGGCCGTCCGGCCGGCCGTCCGTAGACACCACCTTAACGTTGGACTTTTCTCGGAAACTATCAAAGCGATCCGGCTCATATTTTGTTTAGTCGTGACCTCCAATGACCTCTACACTTTAACGATGGTTTCGTTGACCTTTGACCTTTTTCAAGGTCACAGGTCAGCGTCAAAGGAAAAATTAGACATTTTATATCTTTGACAAAGTTCATCGGATGTGATTGAAACTTTGTAGGATTATTCTTTACATCAAAGTATTTACATCTGTAGCCTTTTACGAACGTTATCAGAAAAACAAGGGAGATAACTAGCCTTTTCTGTTCGGCAACACACAACTTAACGTTGGGCTTTTCTCGGAAACTATAAAAGTGACCGGGCTCAAATTTTATGTGAACGTGACTCCCAGTGACCTCTACACTTTGACGTCTGCTTTGGTGACCTTTGACCTTTTTCAAGGTCACAGGTATGTCTTGAAGGAAAAAAATTGAAATATCATATCTCTGAAACTATTCATCGGATTTGATTCAAACTTTATAGGATTATTCTTTACATCAAATTATTTACATCTGTATTGTGTTGTGAATAGCAATTTCTTCCTGTCCATCTGATGCCTCATATAATATTCAGAACTGCTAAAGTGACTCGATCGAGCGTTTGCTCTTCTTGTTTTGTTGGTCCTCGGGGAGCATATCGCCTTTTGTCTCATATTTATCAACCGCGGCCTTCGGCCTTGGTCGATAAAGATGAAACAAAAGACGATATGGTCCCCTTGGACCAACAAAAAAGCTGGTCTGTCAACAAGCCACCAAACATCTTATGTCCATGAAGACAATACCAAAACACTGAACATTTATACATTCTTATAAAGTTCAACGTATGAAGAAAACAGGAATACACTCATCACAACATTTTACAATTAGCAAATAACAACCAGAAACTGCTCTAAATTATGTTCTTAATCAAACATGTTTAAATGAGTAACAATATATTTGTCTAATGAGAAAGGTGCTTCTAACACAATCAATTACCCCAGTCGTACAAGTGGCACACGTACCGGGTCTTCTTGAAATCTGACTGAAACGTGAAGCTTCTCGCTGACAGGTTAAACTCAGTTCAGGAAACAACTCGCAGTTTTGAACTTTTGAGAAAAGCTTGATACACATGATTCATGTTTAACATCAAATAGGGCTCACAGCTAGTTTGCTGACACAAACCAGTCAAACAGGTCACTGTCTAAACAACTAAAACTCAAGTCGATTAATTGCTAAATATTTATTTATTTTTAAAGACCTTCGAAAAATGATTTCTTTCCATGTCTCTAAATTTCAGACAACCAAAAACTCAGTTGTTGTTTTCTGACAGATGTGTACACAACACCTTCAAACAAACATATTCAGGTTCAGAAATAGACGTCAGTTCAATGTATTTTTTATTAACAAACAAGACACAGCATTCAACGCTTGGCTCTGTTGAGATTTCAAATAAAACGAAACAAAACAAAACGGTTTTTTTTCCAAATTTAAAGCCGATTACTCACCGAGCTCTTTCCAACACACACAAAAACCGAAATCTGTCAGTTTTGGCGACGTTTAAAACACTTTGTTTGAAGGAATGGTTTCATTAAGAGACTCACCAGGTCATTACTACGTCATTCGAATGACGTCACTTTCATGTCTGCTGACCCTTTTAGTCGGTTGAAACACTCTCCAACAAATGAATGTTATGGTGATCGTTAAAACTCATGGATATGTTGACAATAGCTTCCGCAAACCTCTGGTATAGATAGGTCTGCGTCGAGATCTTGTAATGGTCAAATGTACCAGTTTGTAAAATGTACCAGTTTGTAGGCCTACTTAGAATATAATGTATATAAAAGCCTTCAAATCATTTTAATTATTCAACACACAATCATGCAAGCCTTCAGAGTTAAACGTGTCCTGTGTCCACATTGAAAACTGAGTATATTACGTGTGTTTTGTCAAAGTATGCTGTGCAATAAACTATGAGACTATGCCTTCATCGTTTTGTGTCACCCGTTCACGACTGAAGAAGGCCTATCTGCTTTGCAAACACCAAACAGTCATTTTTGACGTATGTGTGTATGTGTGTATCATGTTCGTTCGGTTGTGTGTATGTGTGTCCATGTGTGTATCATGTTCGTGCGGTTGTGTGTATGTGTGTCTATCAAATGCTGTGTGGAGAACGCTCACTTACTGATCTGAAAATACACAAAGTTTGCTTAAGAATACTCCAAGTGAAAAACAGGGGTTCCCAGGTCTGATGGACTTTGAAAAAGACGCGTTTGACCATTATAATTATGGTACATAAATTGCAGTGAAAGAGTGTACTTTATCCCTAAACCTGCTTCTTTGTCTTTGTTATCCTGAGTAGGTGAATACACTGCGTATTCCATGGTTACCGAGCCTCGTTCACATCGTTTCCCAAGACTAGTTGCACAAATAATATGAATTCATCTGCAAACACGATTCGTCGCCTTTCTAAAACTTATTGATTGGAAACAACTCTATTATTTTCCAAATATAAGTGAAAACAATAAAATAATGTACACTCGCTCAACTGAGACAATTTCAAATTATCTTTGACAAAAATATTACCAAATAAAACTGAAAAAACTGAATATTTGTTTACAGCTCGTTTCAAGTCATTCATATACAACCTCGTTAGTTCTGCTGACAAGTATCAACTGTCACCGTGTCAACTACTGACTGTAGAATAAGCCGAATCAGGTACCCATTTTCTGCTGTGACACAGCGAGCTACCGCACAGTTATGTTTAAACAGCTAACGGGAAAACCCGGCAACTTGACTAGTTAATTTGATTAAAGGTCAGCAACCCTGAATAGCGATTGGTTCTTTCATCGACATAACCACCACCGACCTGCTATAACTCGCTAATGTAATGGGTCTCTGAAGTGACTGATTATCGCGCCATGTGTTCAGTCTAAATCTCTTAGCATATCATCATACACAATAGGAAATCTTCCTGTGAGGACGTTAAGCCCCCCATTCTTGTGTGTATGTTCAGTCTAATTAGGCCTACTTAGCATCTCCCCTGCAGGTCCGTGCTATTTCAGCCGCTTTGGTTCTGGCAGTGCAAAATCTAGTGGCGTTGGTTGACCCGGTCAGGCTAGGGGGAGAGAGAGAAGGGAGAGATTTAAAAACTAAGCGCAGAGGCAAGGGTGCATCTGAGAAAATTTCAAAAAACTGAAAATGGGGTCCTGGCCGGACAGAACCCTGGTGGGGTACAGGGGCAATTCATAGCTTGACATAGACAATAAATGAAAGCAACAGAAGGCATTCTGTTAAAGCGTACTGTTAAAGTTTATGAATCAGTCAACAAAAGAAAATCATAAATGCTAAGATATGCTGCGCACATGATAATACTGCAAGTTTGTAACACCCACTTCCCACTTGAAAAACGGACTTTCCTCCGTTTCTGCCGATCACCAAAAAACCAGTTTCCGTCGTCAAACGGGAGCACAATGATGCAGCCTTGCGGGTGACGGGGATTGGGTGAAAAGAGTGCGTGATTTGTGTCCGAAAACTAAACTAGAGACGCGTTCACTCTTGTTGCTAAGGGGCAATGACATTGGAAATAAACGGGACTGTTGATTTTGACTTGGTTGTCACTTATTTGGAAAGAATTCAGGACACTGCAGAATAAAGGCGCATTGGTTGGCTGGGTTAGTGGCATGGCTTGTAGCTGTAAAGGCCCATTCCGCTTCGTGAAAACACTGTCTTAGATCTGGCCAAGCTTTAATAGGGCATTAGGCCCAAAAAAAAAATAGGTCTGTTTACGGTAACCCGACCGACCCTAGTTTTTTCGCGCGACCCTAGACTTTTTTTTGGCATTTGGGAAAAAAAGAAAAAAAAATCTTGTTTTTTTGGCAAAATAACGTAAAAATATGGTTTTTTGGAAAAAAAAAAAAAAAAAAAAAAAAATCCCGACCTACCGACCCTATTTTTTTGGCCTATGTTACCGTAAACAGACCTATTTTTTTTTTTTGCCTTAGACCATCCCTCATTTGAGAGATGGACTGCCCCACTCTAACAGCCATGGACCTGTCTGTGAGGAATTCCTGGACAAATTCCAGCAGGCGCCCTGAGATCCCCATGTTGGACATTTTCTGAATTAGCTTTCCATGCCAGACCGTGTCAAATACTCTTCTAATGTCGAAGAAGGTTGCCAGCACTGTTCTGTCTCGTGCTTTAGCCTTCTTGATGTGGGCTGTAAGTTTTACCACACGCTCCATGCAGGCTCGACCCTTTCTGAAGCCTGCCTGGCAGAGGGGAAGACTGTTGTTCTTTTCAAGAAAGTGTTCTAGTCTGTTTTTTACAATTTTTTCGTATACCTTGCCAAGGTGTGGGCGAGGGAGATTTTAACTTCAAATTATTACACTTGAGTTCTCGAGTGTGGCGACGACTCAGTGACTCGAGTTTCCGAGTCTCTCCGTTCGTATTTGTAGTACTGTTCTCTACATCTCACTGTTCGGGGCTAGTTCAGTTCATAACTGACCCTACGCTCCCGGTCACTTCGTATAAGTTTTGAAAGCAATATCAAGTAAATTTCAAGCGTGATCGACATTATTGCTACGAAATGCATTGACCAATCGCCGAAAGGCGCTGACGTCATTGCATGAAAGGATTTCCCTACCCAAAATCCTCTATTCTCGATGACCTACTAAGGAGTTAGTTCGGGAGAACGACGATCTATGGACGGTTTATCATATAAAGAGAAGCAAGCGGTTAAAAACGGGCGTCGATAGAGCCAATGAACAATGATGTGAACTTGTAGTATTTCATCCACTTGTGCTAGCAGGAATAAAAGTTATATCGCTCGAAGCTACGGGAGAATCGCTTGCGGGTGACTCATAGCTCTATGGCAGCTCGATCTTGCCGCTCAAATCGGCTCGCGTGACTCGGGCAAATCGTAGTGTGTGATCGGGCTGCCAAGTCGATCTATGTTGTCTCTTAGTAGACGCACCTTAGTAGTAAACAAAGCCCTTAATACCTGTACAAAAAACTAAAAACGTTTGAAGGATGTTTTTGAATATTCGTGCGTAGAAAGGCCACATTGACAGGTTGTGCGCTTGTTTCCCCAGACATTTACTTTTAGCCATGACGTCGACGCACAAGGACTTTCTCCTGCACAAAAATGCAGCAACAGCACTGATAGTCGTGCCCTTTAAAATGATAGCGCGTGCGATCAGAAAGACCTTGTATATATTTTTTAAATAAATGTATGTTCGATAAAAGTACGACCGAACAGTAAAGCCCGTCCTTAAGCCGGTCCTTAATTGGACGAAGTCGACTACGCGTAGCTCACTTCGCGAAGCTACCGGAACTAGACTTCGTCACAGTCCACTGTCAGGAGCTGCAAAGAAAGCCCCATTTTTGTTTTGATTGTTCTTTCTGACTTGCAGTTGACTGCTTCCCAGAGAGCCATGTCATCGGCAAACAGAGACAATGAGGCCTCCTTGAGGTTCAGGTTTGCTGCATCGTGGACTGACCATGATGCTGAACAATATGGGGGCTATGATGCTTCCTTGACTGAGGCACCCCCATATCTAGGACTTGTGTTTGAGAGATGGACCGGTGTTGCCTTGACGCCGTGAGTTGAACAAATGGCGGACAGCAGCGAACAGGGTCTCTTCGTCGATTCAAAACTTTTCGGAAGAACAGCTTCTTACTCCGATACAAAGGAGACATTTTAGGCGGGTACCACGGTCGGGAACCATCAGATGCAACAGTCTGCGTAATTACTTTCCCATTAAGGCCTAATTATATTTTTAGAAAGGGTGAGAAAGATGTTTGAACATTAGCAGAACCCGCTTCTCCAAATATTCGTCTGCTCTCCAGCGGCAGTACATTTGCCGTGTGACCTATTGCAACTTGCGAGTCAATCGGCGACACACACACACACACACACACTACATACACACACATACACACTCTCTCTCTCTCTCTCTCTGTCTCTCTGTCTCTCTCTCTCTCACTCTCTCTCTCTCTCTCGCTCTCTCTCTCTCTCTCTCTCTCTCTCTCTCTCTCTCTCTCTCTCTCTCTCTCTCTCTCTCTCTCTCTCCATGACAGTAGCCATTACTCGACCAGCAACACACAACGAAAGGTCATAAAACACTTTAGAGAAAAGGCCGAATATGCTACACACACACACACACACACACACACACATACACACACTCTCTCTCACTCTCTCACTCTCTCCGTCTCACTCTCTCTCTCCGTCTCACTCTCTCTCTCTCTCTCTCTCTCTCTCTCTCTCTCTCTCTCTCTCTCTCTCTCTCTCTCTCTCCATGACAGTAGCCATTACTCGACCAGCAACACACAACGAAAGGTCATAAAACACTTTAGAGAAAAGGCCGAATATGCTACACACACACACACACACACACACACACACACACACTCTCTCTCTCTCTCACTCTCTCTCTCTCTCTCTCACTCTCTCCGTCTCACTCTCTCTCTCCGTCTCACTCTCTCTCTCTCTCTCTCTCTCTCTCTCTCTCTCTCTCTCTCTCCATGACAGTAGCCATTATTCGACCAGCAACACACAACGAAAGGTCATAAAACACTTTAGAGAAAAGGCCGAATATGCTACACACACACACACACACACACACACACACACTCTCTCTCTCTCTCTCTCTCACTCTCTCCGTCTCACTCTCTCTCTCCGTCTCACTCTCTCTCTCTCTCTCTCTCTCTCTCTCTCTCTCTCTCTCTCTCTCTCTCTCTCTCTCCATGACAGTAGCCATTACTCGACCAGCAACACACAACGAAAGGTCATAAAACACTTTAGAGAAAAGGCCGAATATGCTACACACACACACACACACACTCTCTCTCTCTCTCTCTCTCTCTCTCTCTCTCTCTCTCTCTCTCTCTCTCTCTCTCTCTCTCTCTCTCTCTCTCTCTCTCTCTCCATGACAGTAGCCATTACTCGACCAGCAACACACAACGAAAAGTCATAAAACACTTTAAAGAAAAGGCCGAATTGGAGCTTGTATCCAACCGCCGGTCGATAAGTATTTACTCCTGCATGCTTATTATTTACTGCTGCATGCTTACCCTTACTACTACCGCTACTTATTAGTAGTAAATAGTAGTAGTAGACTGTATGGAATAAGGAGTAAATATATGGAATAAGGAGTAAATAATGATCGACCGGCGATTGGATACAAGCTCCTGTGGGTGGGGGCGCAGAAACTGTTCACTGGAGTTGTTTATTTCTTATCGTCGTTTTTTTTCCTCCTTTTTACATTTAATCAAGTTTTGACTAAATGTTTGAACATAGACGGGGAATCGAGACGAGGGTCGTGGTGTATGTGTGCGTGTATGTATACATGTATGTGTGTGTGTATGTTTCTTTCTTTCCTTCTTTTTGGGTTCACGTATTCTTCTATGAGTGCGCGCGCGTGTGTTTGTGTGTGCGTGCGCGCGAGTGCATACCGGAAACCCGGCGAAGCACGCCAACAGTACAGCGGCCCTGTGTCTATGCTGTGACGTCATCAGGAAAACGTGGGTGTCTCCAGAAAAGTCGCAATCAATGACAGAAAACTGGCTCAATACGCTCAAATGTTCTTATCGAGAGGTACACAAGACATGTGATTGGCTATGGATCGAGCTACCAATGCAATTACAAGTGAAGGTGTTGAATTTTGTTTACTAAAATTGTGTTTTATGTGCTTATTACAAAGTTTTGTTTGGGCCTGTACGGGGAACGTCGTTTACAATAGCTTGCACGACGTCCTCTCGCTGCTGTACTACAACGTTGACGCCGACGTTGGAAGGATAAGGGCATAATTATCGTTCAAAACTAATGACTGAAGAAAAGTGGTGATACGAGTCAGCGCCAGCATCATAATCGAGTGGGTAACGCTCAGCGCAGGGAATGGATACCAGTCAGCGCAACAGAAAACACACATTGTAGGTTTATAAAGGGACCTAATGGGTCAAAAACGGTCTCTTATTCTCCCAAGAGCTATACCGTTTGGTTTTGGGGTTAAAACTATGACATCAAACACCAGGAACATCTTATTACACAGTTATTCAACTTTAGAGTGCATGGATCTCTTCGTGTGTTGCTGCGGGACATCGATTTCCCGGTGCTTCCTTCTCTAACGCTAGTTTTGTTTTGATTCCCGGCCCACGCTTCGTCCCTGACATGTTAGCGTTTGAGATTTTGTTGAGAGAGAAGAATTTGTTTGGTACTCTGTTATATCATAGAGACAGCATGATGTAGACTGCACGGGTTCTTGTGGTATGGCCGCCCGGCCTTGGATCTGGGTTGGTGAGGAGAGACAGGAACAGGAATTTAACAGACATGTGAACCATTCATGGTTTATTAGAGTTGCGTTGTGTGGTCAAGTTAGAGAGATATAGAGGAATAGAGTGAAAGAGAAAGGGGGAGGAGGGAGAGAGAGCATGAGGCGGGGGTGGGGAGGGTGTCTGCATGGTTTGTATGAATATTAGTGCTACTGACGCATAGTGATAGCCAATATTGGGTATAAAAAGGTGATATCCACATTTAGTGCAAATGAGAGGTAGTGATAATGACACGCGTGCCTTGTATCAATAGTGCTTGTTGTTGATATAGTTCTACTTCTTTTCGTCACACTTCAAAAATACTGCAACTGAGACGTAGTGGTTATGGGAATTACCCCCTGTGACATCCATTGTGTACGTCCGGCAGTAAGGTAACAGTATTCTTGTTCAAATGAGGGAGTGGGTCAGGGGTGGATCCGGGGGGGGGGGGGGGGGGGGGTCCGTGGTTTCCGGAACCCCCCTCCACCTAACTTAACATTTTGTTTAAATTAAAAAAGGAAAAAGAAAGGAAAATAAAGAAAACATAATGGCTCAGATTGCACCAGATTGCTCCATTTTCCTTGTTTTTATATAAATTCGGGCTTCGCGTCGTCGATCTGTCAAGAAAAGAAATTTGGAACCCCCCCTTTAAAAATCATGTGATCCGTCCCTTTAGGGGATAAATAAATTAACAAAATATGTGTACTTTTATTTTTCATGTATTGTACGCATGACACATGACACAATGGGGCGGGGATATAGCTCAGTTGGTAGCGCGCTGGATTTGTATTCAGTTGGCCGCTGTCAGCGCGAGTTCGATCCCAGGTTTGGCGGAAATTTATTTCACAGAGTCAACTTTGTGTGCAGACTCTCTTCGGTGTCCGAACCACCCCCCGTGTATACTACATTGAGTGTGCACGTTAAAGATCCCACGATTGACAAAAGGGTCTTTCCTGGCAAAATTGCTTAGGCACAGTTAATAATTGTCTACCATACCCGTGTGACTTGGAATAAGGCCGTGAAAGGTAAATATGCGCCGACATGGCTGCAATCTACTGGCCGTATAAAATTTCATCTCACACGGCATCACTGCAGAGCGCCTAGAACTGTACCCACGGAATATGCGCGATATAAGCCTCATTGATTGATTGATTGATTGACAATATTGATAACATGACAGTATTCAATTTTCTTGTGTAGGTATGGATTTCCGTTGCTATTACTGTGAGGCTGCATTTACTGATTTTCCTGACGTCATAAAGCACACTGTTAAACAACATCCCAAGTGCCTTTATTGCTGATTGACATCATTGACGCCATTGCTTTAATTTAAGAGGCAAACATAGAACACACATACATTATTAGTTTTCTATCATTGCGCATTTCTCTTCAAAGACTTGTCAGATCTGCTATCTGTTGTGTGGCAAGGGACTGCCGCCCAAAAGACCGTCGATGACACGACATTTAAATCTCTCTCATAAAATTATTGCTTGATATCTGTGTTGTTCCGCCGACAAAGAATTCGCGGGAAAAAGTGAACATCCGGTGTTATTAGGTGCTTTTCTTTTCTTTGCACCCGGTTTAAAATATCTGAGTTATAAATATGGTGCACTTCCTTATTCAAAACATTACTCTATGAAACACACATGAATTACGCAAAAGCTAAAATACTGGCATCATGAGCATGAGCTATGCAAGGAAACAAGAAGGCTCACACAATGTGATAGCAGAAGCAGAAGCTCTCATGCAGGCCGCCTCCTTGGTTCAGGACTCCGCAGACCCTTGCTACCAAGTTTTCTTCCTCTCGGACGCTCTTTCAGTCCTTCAGGCCCTAGAGAACGACAAACTCCCACAGCTGGCCAAAGCATTACAGATGGTCAGACAAACCAGAAGAGTTGTCCTCCAGTGGATACCAGCACACTGTGGGATACCAGGAAATGAAAGGGCAGATGAGCTGGCGAAAGAAGGAGCCGTGGAAGACCAACCTAAAAACAGTGTCAGCTTTAGTGAGCAGAAGACAATCATCAAGGCATTGATGAGGCCAAGGACAAACAGAGATGACTACCACACAATGTCCAGAGAGCAGCAAGTCAACCTCATCAGGCTGCGTACTGGCCACAACAGGCTCAATGCTCACATGAACCGAAAGTTCAAGCTGGCGCCATCACCAACCTGTGCCTGCGGTCAAGAAGACCAAACAGCGGAACACATCTTACAGCGATGTCCCTTACTAGATGAGGAACGAAAAGAAGTGTGGCCGTCACCAACTCCCTTGCAGACCAAACTATACGGCAGTCGACAGGAGTTGGAGAAAACGACAACATTTATCACCAGTGCTGGACTGATCGTGTAACCTGCGAACGCCAAGAAGAAGAAGAAGAAGACACAATGTGATCTGTATATTTAATATATTTTTGTCTGACGTGAGCTCATTTTGCGTAAAAAGAATCGAAAACAAAAATGGTAGGTTCTTAGAACGTTTTATTATGACAAAACAAAAGTGACATTCGTGGAACTTCGACCCAGTGATCTGTTAAGTAGACAGAGAGACACACATTGTGATTCAGATAATAAAGTGATCCCAAAACTGTTGCTCTTGCAAGATGTTGATGAGTTACTGATTCGAAGTTATAAAGAAATGGAAAGAAAATGTGTATTGTAAGAACTATCTAAGTCTTTGGTGTAAATACTGTGTACTGATGACGATGATAACTCTGTGTACATTGAAGAGAAAATGTGGCGATCATTGAGCAACATTCACAAGGATTTTGCGATCAATTTTTAAGGGTCATCATAATAAAGTTTAACACCGGCAAATTCACAGTTCTGCACGGTATTACGGTCCCAAAGTACTCACTGTCGTCTTTTTCTTGCGGACGTGACTGGAGACAGGAAGCTGAACGGCATTGAAAAGAGAGAGACTCATGAATCAATTTTGTGTGTGCATCATCTGATTCCCGTGACCACCCCCCCCCCTCTCTCCCCCCCCCTCTCTCTCTCTCTCTTTCTCTCTCTCTCTCTCTTTCTCTCTATCTCTCTCTAGTCTCTCTCTCTCTCTTTCGTGCTCTGCTTGTACAAACACACACACGCACGCACACACACAAACACGCACACGAACACACACACGAACACACACACACACACACACACACACACACACACACACACACACAAACGCGCTCACACAACCACACACACACACTCACACACTCACAGAGCCCGGCTCCCCTTCGGTGTCTTAGGTACATTTAACAGAAGCCATTGCGAAAAAAGAACTTATGAAACTAAAGTAAGGAGAAGAAGGTTGAGGCAGTTTAAGTTAACCCTCTCTCTCTCTCTCTCTCTCTCTCTCTCTCTCTCTCTCTCTCTCTCTCTCTCTCTCTCTCTCTCTCTCTCTCTCTCTCTCTCTCTCTCGTGCTCTGCTTGTACAAACACACTCACACACACACACTTACACGCACACACACTGACACACTCACACACACACACACACACACACACACACACACACACACACACACACACACACACACACACACACACACTTACCCACAGTGCCCGGCTCCCCTTCGGTGTCTTAGATAAATTTAACAGAAGCCATTGCGAAGAAAGAACTTGAAACTAAAGAAAAGAGAAGAAGGTTGAGGCAGTTTAAAGCCATATGTACTCGATGACTATACACGCTAATTGCTTTACCAACAGCTGGAGACAGACTAAATTAAGTTACCTGCAAAATATTGTGGTCTAGGACCCCTTAAATGTTGAGATATTTGAATTTTCATTTTGATCTGGATCGTCCTATTTATAGATTTGGCAACACATGTAACGTTGATGCAAGGGAGAGAACACCGCGGCTTTGTTGACATCCTCACTTTTTCAGAGGCTAGAACAAGCTGTAATGCATGTATTATGGTCCGCGCATGGTGACGTATCGTCATTATATGGTCTTATGGTGCGTTTGACATCGATTGTGGGCAAACTACACTTTG